>NC_092276.1:3115000-3295000 GCF_036320965.1 Panulirus ornatus
ACATCATAGGAAAAAAAATAATGATAGTTGTTGAATGTAATGGCGTTCAGAAAATCAATATAAGACTGGACAAAGAATGACAAATTTTGTCAACATATCTGCAAGTTAATGACGAGCAGCTTGTGTATGACAGTACTACCAGCTCAAGTTGGAGGGACTAAAATTAGTACGTGTGAAGCTTCAAGAAAGATGAATGTACTTTCTTAGAGAAAAAAAAAAGCGTATTTACAATTTCATGGGAACGTTGATCACTGTTGTGATGGTTGGTGGTTCAATAAAGCGGTTCCTGTCTCGTTGAGTAGTTCAGTATAAGAGAAGTTCCTTTTGTCTACTGGTTTAATTGGGGACGCCCTAATTGGTGGGTGGTCAGACTGATTTTCGACAGAGGCTTCCAATTACTGGACGGTTTTGTACAAAGGCCCTCTCTGGCTCAGTGAATCAGTCCCAGGGCCCTTGTTTTGCTTTGTACATAATTTTCGGGGCCCTATGTTTCTAGGCAAATCAGTTTCTGGGCCCCCCTTCCGTGCTGAGTAAACGAGTTTCAAGGGCCCAATGTTAAGTAGGCACTTCAGTATGGGGGCCCCAGTTACTTGTCCAATTAAAGATGAAGGTTCCCATGTTGCACTTCATTATTTGGTATTGATTACTATAATTAACTTTTTGTTGATTATTTTACTGCATCTTGTATGACCAACTTGCATTCATTGCTGTTGAACAGCATTTTGTACAGTGATATGTTTCAAAGACCTTTGTCAGCTTCCCTTTATTGAATCTTATCTTTTAAGCTCCTGTTGGTGCATGTAAAAGTGAGAATAAAAATGAGGATTAAGTGTTTAGATTATAAGTGGGGATTTGAAGTAAGGTTTCTGTTTTCCAAACTATCTTGTGACTACAAGGGTAGGAGGGAATAACGGGGGTCGATGCTTTAGCACCCTCCCTAGTACTGTACCAAAGTCAGTACAATTTCCTTTGCATCAGAAGAATGCCATTATCACTGTATTATTGAATTTGTTTTAACTTTGATTAACGGAATTCAAAATGTACTTCACCTACATCTATTTGTGTCTAATAAACTCTATAATATTTCTGTAAATTGACTGTGAACCTGATGTTTGTAATCGTAATTTGAATATATAATGATTAAGATTCTTGTTGTCATTGCTATACTGCGGACGAGTTTACGTACAAACAAAGTCACTCTTCAGGTATACTTTGTTACAGCTACAAGTTCTGAGTGTGAGCAAGGAGGGTGTTTTTAAGGGTAGACACGCGTTAGATGGCAATAAACAAATTTTCGAAAAATGGAAGTTGAATAATTTGCAAAGCTAAATGAATGCTCTTTTTTTTTTTCGTCTTCTTTGTGTGTGTTCATATTTTCTTGGGCATGGGCCACCTAGCCCCAGGTTTATAAATCCACGTTCCTTTGTTATGAATCTGTTCCATCAACGAATACCGCGACGGAGCGACTAAAGAGGGTGCAATGCCTTTGAGGACAGAGATGTGATTGTCTTCTCCGTATGTATATGAAAGCAGGCATGAGGTATTTCATATTTATTCATGATGTGCAATCTCTAATTAACAATGACATCGGGAAATGTACTTAATGATACGTAAGTGTTCATACATATACACGCATGATTTGATGAAAACAGCTTGCGTGTGTCCATGTATGAATGCACGCATGGACACGATGCACCTCTGTGTCAGTGTTCATGCATTTGGATCGTTGTTCATTGATACCTAACTCAATGAGCAATGATACCCAGATCTGGCACTAAGTAAACGCATCCTCGACGAATGTCAAGCGCGCGTATAGCTGCTGCTGCTGCTGCTGGAGGTGAGTACTGGACAGTAAGCCCCCGTACCTGTGGGAGTATATCTACCGCGAAGAGGCAGGCCTGGTGCAGAAGACGGAGGCAGCAGCCATGAGGAGAAGAGCTAAGAATCCCATGCAGGAGAAGAAAGCGAGTGTGGCCACGTAGCCGCCCGTCGCTTCCAGAGGACCTGCAACCACACATCACCGTAAGTCAAACAACATAAGAAATATTCGTAGTTTTTTCCAGTAGACATAATTATGTCCCCAAGAATTTAAAAGTATGGTTAAGATTCACTCTAACCAGAACGACTTCGTGTGGACAGGCCATCTGCTACAGTAATGGCGATAGTCAGTGACAAGACTTTCAAGAACAATTATCAAGTGACGCACACATCCACCAAAAGTATCCTCACATCATTGGCGTGGCCGGACGTGCCTGTGAGTGGTTACCCGAGAGAAGCTTCCCTCTGAAAGGCTGTATTATCGTTAACAGACTGGAGTTCAGTCTCGTCTGGGACCTTCACTTTCTAAAAATGTCCATAATTTCCCTCTTCCTACATGTAGTGCAGCCTCGATACTAAAGCCCTGCACGCTCCACATAGGAATTGAGTATGGTGGTCTCCTTTGCGTCGAGAGAGCCCACGACGATGCTGCTGAATACGCTTGCATCATCCACAGCTAACCGGAGAATGAGCAAGCAAAGCAATTCAAAAGTTGCACCAATGTTGCTACGTTATGTCGGGAAGAAGCAAAGCGGCACTCACCGGCTTGTCTGAGGACTATGAAGGCAACGCAGCGGAAGAGCTGACTGATGCCGAAGGCAGACTGGAACTTGCGGACGCCTAGAAGACGCACGATGAGTAACGCGTCCACGACGTTCATAATAGCCAGCCCCATCCCAAAGGTGGCCATGCACACCATCACTATCCACCACCGCTAAGTGAATACACCAGCACTGTGAGCCAAATAACAGCGCATTAATAAGCCTCTTAACCTTACATTTCTTTCGTACAAATTCTAAAATTTCCTATTGTTGCTAGCATGTATTTCTTCACTCCTGCTAAAGTGATGTACAGACCAGCATACCCTGCCTGCAGTTCTTTTTACCCAGCATTCCTTTGTATTCTCAAGTTTGACGTTTAGACATTATGAGCTGACACGTCGGGAAAGTATAAGTTTATCTATACAAATCATTCTAAACACATTTATTGAAAATGAAGTTAATATAATACATCTTAAAGAGGGCAGTCATACAAGCATTCAGAATTATCAAAGACTGTTATCAGTTACCACCTATGCAACAATTTAAGGTTAAATTTGATGCCACTCATGGGCAAACAAACGTTTTACTTTGAATGAGGCAAAATCCCCCCCCCCCTTTTTTTAAGTATTTTTAACATACTGATGTTGAATAGATTTGACAAATCGCTTTAGGTCCACGAATGATAATATGTAACGCCTACATTGTTGCACATCAAATTAATAATCATTTTTCCCTATATCATCTGTTAACTACTTACCACTTTGGCCTCTTTTTGGTCTTTTTCACAGGGACAAACAGTTCGGAAAAGCTCCAGTGATTTACATCTATTTGCTTTCCTTTGTATGTATCATACATATATATAACGCTTGGATATTACCTATCAGTTTCTAATCATCTAAAGATAGCAATCACATAATCTTGGTTATCCCGCCTCTTTCACTCGCAGCGTACAGCATCATGCCTCACCGAAGGGAACCACAATAAAAACCAGCTGACCGACGGAGTAGAGGACGCCCGGGCTGACCTATGGCAGGTCCGTGATGGAGGCTGCCAGCAGGCAGGTTACAAGGTCCATCACGGCAGCCGCAGACATGGCACTGGCTGCTTCCTTCAGAGAGAACCCAGCATCGCTCAGCACGAAGGGAATTGTTGCCTGTCAGCTAACCTTGAGGTTGGTATCATTCGCACAGGGAAGATAGACTTCCTTGTATGATCTTGCTTTCATGCTCAAGTAAGTGTTGCTAGAATTAACACAGTTATGTAAGAGCATGAAGAGTCGAGAACCTATTTACATCCTAAAATCTGAATGGGCAAAAATCTGGCCTTTACATGGCGGCAAATGGCTTTAAAGCAAATCTGTTGTACATGAATGCTGTCTATGTAAGGCGGACCTGTTCAGGAAATTAGCGCTAACCGATATTTAGCATATCTGAATTAGTCAGTACAATGGTATCTAAAGAATCAGCCGAATGTCAGTGTCTGCATAATTCCCTTCCCTTCTCACTAGCAGCGTTTTAATTGCGTCAACCGTTAAAAACCCTTGAGAACCAAATAGTTAAAATCAAGCGCCACAATGCAGCAAGTTTTTTTACATTGGAAAGATGGTTACATATTCAGTACATATATGGACAATATCATTATAACACTGGTATATAACATGAATGAAAAATATCGGAAACGAGGTATTCTTCATGGCTTAAGTATATTTAAAAGTACCTTTAATCAATCGCGTAACATATTAAACGCCAAACAGACTAGTCATCCAATCAAAACGAACATTCAAGATATAAGGAAATTTTAGTTTTTGAAGAACCTGGTCAAAGGAAGAACATTATTAACAATTATATAAGAATGTAGTTAAAAAAAAATGATAGCCAATTAGACGACGTAGATCAGCTCATTCCTTAATTAACTGCTATTATCTTACCCGGCACTGAAGCAGCTATATATTTTTTAATCTTGAGGGTACTTACGAAGATGTTGATGGCTGTAGTGAAGGAGAGACACTTGACGAGAGCAGTAATGACAATCATTGGGTCGCGTAGTACCGCCATGTTGTATTGCGCTCGGAATTTTGCCCACAGTCCCACACTCTCCTCGCCATTCTTACCTCCTTCCTGCTGTCCATTTATGAAGTTTTGTTCTACAACTTGTGTAGAAACCCATACCTGTGGTGTTCTTATAAGTATGAGATTTATTTTTCTTAATTTATGCGAAATCTTTTTACATGTTTTGTGACGAGCATCTTTAGACAGTAAGTAGCAATAGGTGAATATTGAGCATGTCAAGGAAATACTGTTGATTGCACGGAATGAAGTGTTGTAAGGGTAAAAAAATATTTGCTTTCTGTGCTTCAGTTTGTGGTAATTGAATGATTAAAATCGAGGACAAAGGCGTGCAATATATATATATATATATATATAATATATATATATATATATATATAAGAGCAAGGTTATTAGGTACAGTAGGGTTTAGGGTCAAGTCAATTGGGAGGTGAGTTTGAATGGAGAAAAACTGGAGGAAGTGAAGTGTTTTAGATATCTGGGAGTGGATCTGGCAGCGGATGGAAACATGGAAGCGGAAGTGGATCATAGGGTGGGGGAGGGGGCGAAAATTCTGGGGGCCTTGAAGAATGTGTGGAAGTCGAGAACATTATCTCGGAAAGCAAAAATGGGTATGTTTGAAGGAATAGTGGTTCCAACAATGTTGTATGGTTGCGAGGCGTGGGCTATGGATAGAGTTGTGCGCAGGAGGATGGATGTGCTGGAAATGAGATGTTTGAGGACAATGTGTGGTGTGAGGTGGTTTGATCGAGTGAGTAACGTAAGGGTAAGAGAGATGTGTGGAAATAAAAAGAGCGTGGTTGAGAGAGCAGAAGAGGGTGTTTTGAAGTGGTTTGGGCACATGGAGAGAATGAGTGAGGAAAGATTGACCAAGAGGATATATGTGTCGGAGGTGGAGGGAACGAGGAGAAGAGGGAGACCAAATTGGAGGTGGAAAGATGGAGTGAAAAAGATTTTGTGTGATCGGGGCCTGAACATGCAGGAGGGTGAAAGGAGGGCAAGGAATAGAGTGAATTGGAGCGATGTGGTATACCGGGGTTGACGTGCTGTCAGTGGATTGAATCAAGGCATGTGAAGCGTCTGGGGTAAACCATGGAAAGCTGTGTAGGTATGTATATTTGCGTGTGTGGACGTATGTATATACATGTGTATGGGGGGGGGGGGTTGGGCCATTTCTTTCGTCTGTTTCCTTGCGCTACCTCGCAAACGCGGGAGACAGCGACAAAGTATAATAAAAAAAAAAATAATGTTCTATGAAGGTGCGCGTTCATATACACTTTATTCGTATATATATATATATATATATATATATATATATATATATATATATATATATATATATATATTCCCTGGGGATAGGGGAGAAAGAATACTTCCCACGTATTCCCTGCGTGTCGTAGAAGGCGACTAAAAGGGAAGGGAGCGGGGGGGCTGGAAATCCTCCCCTCTCTTTTTTTTTTTTTTTTTAATTTTCCAAAAGAGGGAACAGAGAAGAGGGCCAGGTGAGGATATTCCCTCAAAGGCCCAGTCCTCTGTTCTTAACGCTACCTCGCTATCGCGGGAAATAGCGAATAGTATGAAAAAAAAAATATATATAAGAAAAGTTTATATTGGCAACACGCTAACATTCCAATGATATTTCTTATATCGTAATCTTCAGTAGATTTTAGGTCACCTTCGTCATGAGTAACCTTCAGATATGAAAAACGAGAACAAAAACCTTCACATGTGTGTCTTGTGACATGGTGAGGACGCTGGCCACCTTGGTGTATCGACCCAGAGAACACGCTGTCACTTGCATGGTGTCGTGGTAGTCGACACCCATGGGGTCAGAAGACAGGTTGGTGTTACAGTACCAGTTGGAGGCGACCGTGTGGGGTCTTTCGTCATTCTGGGGGTCGCTGGTCAGCTTCAGCAGTTCCTGTGGCACAGAGCATCCCGGTGGCAATCTTGAGGACTCAACCTCGATTGAAAAGTCTGCTTTTTGTAGCGGTAGGTCTGTCTGTGATTCATCTGTACTGTGGCTGGTCGCAGCGGCCATCAATTGGTCACAATTTCTGGGTCTCTTAAGGTGCCAGTTTATTGGGTGGAACAGCAAAGAACCGACAACAGTGTGCACATTAAAGCTCCTGAAATCATGTACCACAACGAATTTCATGTAATTATTTATTCATGTAAAACAATTACTGTGATATTGAATATTGATGAGAACAACGAAAATTTTGAAGAATTCTGAAGATATTACCAGTGATGAGTGTAGCCCACTGGAAGGGATAGAGCTCCTGTAGGTGGGATGCCAGAAGTGGGAGAAGCAAGAGCCCAACGGAGCCGCCAGCCATCATGATGCTGTTAGCGGTCCCCAGCCTCTTATCGAAATACTGAGCCGTTAACTGATAGCAACAAGTTGGTGTTTATCCCTCCGCCAACGCCTGTTCGAAGATAACATCACCCTCCACTGAATCAATTCTTCGCGACTCTGCTTCGGCATTAATTTATGAAAACAACTTTCCATCAGAATTATAGATGAAAGATGACCTGTAAATCTTTAAATGTCTCCCAACCTTAACGCTTTAAGGAATATGCTCTTTAGATGTTTAAGTCATGACTAATAATATCCTATCCATTCCTGGATTCTACATAAACTAGCCACTTACATTGATAATCTACCTGGGACTGAAACGGGGCAAGATGACAGGTTTGACAACATGATTAAGACGTACCGGACAATATGGAGAAGGTGAGAAGCATAAGGTAAGGAGTGGTGACAAAAGCTGAAAAAAAACAGTGAGGAGGCGGACATCATAACTGCAGTCACCGCCACTGCTCTGTACGAGAAGCGACCGCTCAGTGGCCCCGCCCACGGCCCTGCCAATAACGCGTCTATATTACCAAGGTAATATAGGCTACACATGTGCGCCGATTGTACTTACCCTACGAGATCAAAACTTGGATATGCCCATATTATATCAAGGAGGATGGCAACACAGTCCAAAAGAAAAATAGTGGGTAAAGCATCATGTAACCAAAATGGTAATATTTCGCACCATAGTGGGTAATACCATCAAGTACCAGCAAAGAGGATAGATAGCACCACCAAATTCAGTGCTGAAATTTCATTATACACAAGACATGGTGTATTACTCTAGAGGTGTGTATGTTCATAAAGTCATGCCCAGAATCTTCATAAAAGGGAAATCACAAGGTAAGGCATAAACGGGAAGTAATATTCCATGCATTTTGAATGTTAAGCAGTAGTTCCAGGACCAAACCAATATATATATATATATATATATATATATATATATATATATATATATATATATATATATATATATATATATAATATGTCTATGTACGTGAGGCTCCTTTCAACGCTCATTAAGTTCGCCATGTCTTTATGGAATGATTATAGAGCAGTTGAGAAGTAAATGTTCATTGTCCAGTATAAAAGCTGTAGCTTGGTCTTCTATGTTGAAGGGTGCTTTTAATGTTGTAGAGATCGCTGATGTCCATAGCATTTGATATTTGATATGGTTCCCATTTGATATGGTTCCTCTTTGGCCAGTGTCTAAGTATAGTTTTCAGCATACTTAAAACGCTAAGCATCCGAAGGAGACTCAAGCCTAACGATCTGGAGAACTAAAGGAGTAATTATATATATATATATATATATATATATATATATATATATATATATATATATATATATATATATATGTATGTATATATATATATATATATATATATATATATATATATATATATATATATATATTATTCATCTTTTTATTATACTTAGTCGTTGTCTCCCGCGTTAGCGAGGTTGCGCAAGGAAACACGAAAGAATGGCTCAACCCACCCTCATATAAATGCACACACACACACACATATATATATATATATATATATATATATATATATATATATATATATATATATATATATATATATAATGTCACCGGATTAGGTAAGCAGGTAAATGTGAGTGCATTTTGGTACATACCACTGAATCGTCAAAGTAGCCCAAAATACTTATCGGTAGTTCGCCCATCGTGTTTATTAATATTCCAGAGAGTTGTGTATGGTTTGGAAACTAGTGCCTTACCTAGGTTGGGTATAAGTGCTTTTGTGAGGGAACTCCTTTAGCTATCACTTGACTTCTGTTTCAAGAACAACAGCTAAGCCAAGAGTATACTTCTGACGATGAATGAGTGATTCGACCCAGCGAATGTGTGAAACGCACGTTCAGGCCTTCATAGACCATATGAATAGTGGCATTTAGTCTGATTTTGTGAAAATGCTCCGAAGCACCATTGCAAAGCTTACCAGATCACAGGTGAGAGATCATAGGGACAATGGACCCCAGCATCAGGTGTGATATAACGGTGTTTAAAACTAGCATAGAACACCTACCGTGCAGGCAGTGGTCCCCAGCAGCAAGCACCAACCCCAGCCTCCGTCTAGGGCCTCTGCAACCCCAGTCGTCTCATCCCTCTCTGTGGGTTGAAATGCTATCATTGTTTGAATCCGTCTGTGATGTCGGTCGAAAACATGTAAACAAGAAAGTCGAGTGTTTTTGAACAAAAGTAAAGTAATGAGATGAAACAGAGAAAGGATGGTTTTAGAGTGTGATTGCGGGGAACCTGGCGGAAGTGAATTGGTTCATGTACCTGAGATTGGATGTGACAGATCATGGAACCGAGGAAATAAAATGAGTCATGAAGTGAGAGAGGGGGGCCAAGGTCTTAGGAGCATTAAGGAGTGTGTGGAAGGAGAAATCAGCTTTTGCTAGGGCAAATATGAGTATGTTTTAAGGTATAATGTCCTCAATAGTGTTGAATGAATGGAAATGATGGACCCTGATTGTACTGCGAGTGTGTGTGGGTATGTCTATCTTATTTGAAGGGCTTCTTTCCCTCTTCTTATATAAGTATTCTCGGCACTATCATTGCCTTTCTTGAAATATCACTGTAAAGCACGAAATCCTCTTTGGTAGAAAATAGAAAACATGCAGATACCTTGAGTATGGTAACGGTGTGGGTAAGCCTTGCCGCTGACAGTGACTTGACCCTGCGCCCCTGAAGGACCAACCGCATCCTCTGCCATGATGCTCATATTTTCCTCATTGTTCTCACTCATTTAAATTGGCTTGAAATGTTTATGCCACTCGCTGATCCTACGAACAATCGCTCATTTGGAGGATAAGATTACAAGCGCAGCGAGAATGTAGGAGCGTTCACTCGGGGGTATGGATTAATACTGTGGGGAGCGGGGCGGTGCCACTGCGGGCTGCCGTCGCCTGTGATTACTTCCTTCGCCAGCATTTGTGAAAGACACACTTTTCGACACTAGTGCGTAGGGGGGCGCATGACACTGAACCGGGATGATATAAGAATATATTTACCGTGTCTTAACCAAGACGTGATATCCGTTTTTTTTTGGGGGGGGTTGTTACAAATACGTGCCACAATTTGTTCTACATTTCCTTTCCCATAAGAAGGTTCCGGAATAAGGTAGTCAATGTAGCTTAAGCTCTCTTCTGTTGAACACCATTTGTTTAGTGCTTCTAGTATCTGCGTCTCTCTAACACCCAGCTGTGTCATGATGTTCTATCTAGCCCCTTTTCCTCCACACGACGCGGTTCAAAGGTGGTGTCAGTGCAATATGCCAACATCAACACACCTGTTGCACACCTCGAAAACCTCGAATCCCCTAACTTTGATGTTATGTGACTTGAGGTCTGTCTCTCATCTACAACACTTCTCTTCTGCGCCTATTGCTCTCCTAATTCTGCATTTTTTTTTT
Organism: Panulirus ornatus; assembly: GCF_036320965.1. Lineage (NCBI taxonomy): Eukaryota > Metazoa > Arthropoda > Malacostraca > Decapoda > Palinuridae > Panulirus > Panulirus ornatus. The sequence continues at coordinate 3,125,451 of NC_092276.1, forward strand.
TTTTTTAGTTCGACTATCTAAAATGTGGCATCTCACCCGCACGCCGAGATCCTCTACTTAGGAGATAGGAACGTTCACCATAGGGAATGATATTAGATGATAATAATAATAATAATAATAATAATAATGATAATGATAATAATAATAATAATAATAATAATAATAATAATAATAGTAATAATAATAAATACTTATTGCTCACAAACTGAATTTGTCTTGTGCTCATCCATTTTCCTTACCGCTGTTGGCCAGTCTTCTAATATTCTGGATCTGTTTAACGCCTCTAGTCCACCCCGCTGTAACTGCACGATCTCGTCCCCAGTTGGTTCATCTGACCACACTCATAAATGTGTCTATTCTAATGGCACCTCTCCTTCCAGCGGTCCCTTCTAAGCGTAAATACTGGCACCTCAACAAAGCTGAGTGGAATAACCTACGAAACTTCTTTTCTAACTTTCCTTGGGTAGATTACTGTCTCCTGTGTGGTGATGCTTCTGCCTCCGCCACAAGAGATTGAAGCATTTATTCCCTCTTCCTCAAAGAAGACATCTTCTTCCAATCCATGGTTCTACCATTCCTGTTTTGAGGCCATTTAGGCAAGGGGTCAGGTATACTGGGCTTGGAAAAACTCTTTTCTCCGAATCTCATTCAGCATTTATCACTGCCCGTAATCACAAGTATGTTATCCTTGAGGCAAAGCGTTCTTTTATTCAAAGGAAGTACAGTAAACTTTCCTCATTGTCTGTTAATAAGTCTATCTGGTCTTTAGCTAAGGGCATCGCTTAGCAGCTTCTGTCGCTATACCTTTCCTTCACTTTTTCGTTCTGATGGTACTTCTATGGCTGCCTCTTCCTTATCGCTCTTTGGTTCCCGTTTCACTTCTAACTACACTTAGGATGACTCTAATATTCCTTCACCCCTTGATGCCCCTCTTACTATTATTTCCCCCCTTCCCGCAATCTCTTTTCGGAATGTCTCCGGACACAAGGAAGGCTTATCGACTTGATGATATTCATCCTCATTTATATACGGGAAGAGTGCGCCTCCGAACTTGCACCTGTGCTTACTTGCCCGTTCCGTTGCTATTTAGAAAAAAAAAATGCATTTTCTCATACTGGTGTAATTCATACTGGGTTAGGATCACATACATAGTGAGTGTATACGGCCTTAGAATAATTTTTACCACCTGAAGGTATTCAAAATTTTTCGGTTGGTGGGTGTCGCATAACGTTGGCGGTCTTAACGACCCTGACCAGTGAAGAGGAGGAAACTGTAACAGCCAGCCAATCAGAACGATAACGTCATCACTAACCAATCAAAATGAAGATGATGACTAAGTCAACACCTTGCAAACCGAAGCCAGCGTTGTTTTTAGGGATTCTTTCGAATCACCCACCATCTTTCTCCTCTCCATAGATGATTCCAGTCCTCACTCTTTCTCGTGCTGAACATATTTCCGCTTCTAATTGGACTAGTGAATCATCTTGCAGTGGGCAAGCTGTTGTGGTCTTATTCATCATAGTATGGAGTACTGCTCGCATATCTGAGGTGGAAGTTCCTCCGTTTCTTTCTTTGCCTGAGTGATATCAAAATTTTGCCTTCCAATTACCACACAGTTCGGCATCTTTCTTGGCGTTGTGGTGTTGGTCTCCCTCAATAAATAATATTTCGGTCACAGCTCTCGTGAGCTGTCAGAGTACATTGTAACCACTCGGGCTTAGTCCGAATATTGGATACTGATTCCCGTAGTTTTTTAGTCGATAACAGCCACGGAAGGATAGACCGTTCCGCTACCTCAGTTCCTTGAAGAGCGAGGCTGTGGAATTCTTTTCCTTCCTATGTCTTTCCCAACCTTCTGCAACCTTTCTGCCTTTAAGAGTCAGGTTTACAAATATATGTTTATATATAGATGACAATTTGTGTGTTAAGGGGAGGGTATTTCAATGTCTTTTCGCCTTGTGTATATGTTACGTTATTAGCCGAGTGTGTTTATTATTGTTCTAAATAGGTCGTTTTACACTTGCATTACCCCTTCTTTTAACCCTATATATATATATATATATATATATATATATATATATATATATATATATATATATATATATATACCATGTTTTTGCTCCTGTATAAGTATGCATACATTCACACCCCAGCCTCAACCAGGTTCCCCGAGGGGAAGACGAACACCTGGGTTGGGTGTGGGCTGCTGCTGCTGCGCACAGGATTCTAACTCATACGGATCTTACACTGGGCTGGCTGATGGTCACTAACGTTAAACACTATACATTATCATGAATGTGTAATTATCTATTTCTACTATATGGGGAGGGAGTTTTACAATTATGAGACCCCATCTCATCTTTATATATATATTGACCATGTCTTTACCTCTATGTATTTATGCACATGCACATCCCAGCCCTTATGAGAGGATAAACACCTGGTTAGGGTGTGGTATGACTGCCATGGCCAGGATTTGATCCCATGCAGGATCAACCTCAGGCCAGTCCGTGCCGGCCTCCAAGGAGACCCGTGTGTGTGTGTGTGTGTTAAGAGGACTCCATCAGCCAATAGTAACACCATTATCAAGACGTTACTTTCAATAAGGCCACACCATCGTCATTGAACGAAAAGAGCACAACGTTGTGGAGGACCGTTTCCAAGGAACCAAAGCTTCCCTGCTCCAAGATGGAGAGAATTGTTTTACTTGACATGGTTAACAATGCAGACACACTGCTCGAAGAAATGACTGTCCAGTGACAGATTAAAAACTACTACTGAAAACTGCTATTTAACACCATAATGATATGAAGTCTTTTCATAACCCGTCAATAGATGAGGACAAACATTTGTCAACACTCCACAGGTGGTATGAAGTAAGTTGTTAACAGCAATATCCTGCATTTTTCTAAGAAAACATAGATTTTTCACTTTCTTGTCATTATAACTGGACTTCAAACTTGTTTAAGATTAACTAATCTATCATATACTTTTTATGGCGGCTTAGAGATGAAGGGGTAAGTAGAGTGTTTGGGGAGATGTGATACAAGGCAGTAAGAGTTGCCATGTAGTACCATTTATTACTTAAAGGATTCTTTGGAGAGAATCATCTTGTGTCCCTTTCTTTAATCTGAAAGTACAAGTTATAAAAGAATATTAGTTTTATTGATATGAATTGGAATTAGACGTGATTTTGATGAATATGTCCATGAAACAATCATGACTGTCTTCTCGATTTTGCTAAGAAAAAGAAGATTACTAACGTATTGTTATAAAGGATAATTTGAGGTTTTACGTAGAAACAAGTGTTGACTACAGCTGCTCTAGTAATAGAAATAATTTTTTTATTTGTAATATATGAATATAGCAAAATCTGGCATATCACAGCACAGTGTTGGGTGCTGGGAAAGAATGCCAATAGTCACAGACTGGCTGCATTCATTTTTCATATAACGATATAAAACATGCTTCTACCATATCTTACATTCGTTTTATTAACTTTCTCATCAACCAATCATGCTGTGTAAATGCAGTTTTCAACCTCAGATGTGTAAAACAGGGGACAATGGATGTGTTGACGTGGCACCGGCGCTGGGTGGTGCGGACGGACGGGTATCGGTGGAGTCGGCAGCACAACCTACAGATGTCGATGGCTGGAGTTTGATTCCTACTTCATCAGCCACTTTTGGCCGTTGGTGAGTTGATCCTTGTCGCGTTTCTTAGCTTAAATGAAAGAAATTAGTTTTTTCGATGTCTCTGGAAACAAATCAGAAGCTGTACCTCCTTATAGTTGTGTTAAGTGTGTTAAAGGATTCAAGGTTCTTGTTTTTGGCTGTGGGCCAATGGCTGTCAAGCGTCGAAGGGAAGGATGGTGGCTTCCAACTTTTTCTTGCTCGTTTCGCGTTATGTTCTTCATATATTGAAGGTTGGAATTCTGCGTCAGTCCTTCATAATCTTGCAAAAATGTACCAAAATATTTTCATATGAATCTAGGAATGTCATTGTTTGTAGGGAAAAGGATAGTTGGTGATGGTGATGTTGGGGTTGTCGTGGGGAGGAGCCTGATCATTCGTCTCCCACCCCCACTATACACCCTCTCACAAACACACTCACACACACACACACACACACGATTCAGCCGTACTCGAAACTCATACCCAACAGTGTTTGATACTGCAAATACATTGATACATCCTTCGTAGACTTTTAAAAACCTTAGCCAAGCGATAGGTACTTTGGATTGGAAAAAAATCACAACAGTGAAAGGGTGTTTGTGCTAGTGAATAGGTGTAAATAAAAGCTTTGAGATATGAGTTAACTAACTTATTGTATAAAGAGAAGAAAACCTGTCTTCGTAGAACATACACACACGAGATGGTACACAAGGGTGCAGCACATACACACACACACGAGATGGGCACGTAAGTGCAGAATATGCACCTATAGAGTGGATGGGGTCCTTTTCGTTTTTAAAGATAAATTTTGAAATGTGTAGAATTCCCCTCCCCTGATAATCTAGACTAGGTAATTACACGTAACATTATGTAAGCGAGTTTAGTGATATGATTGCGTGTATACATTAGTTTATATATATATATATATATATATATATATATATATATATATATATATATATATATATATATTATATGAACAAATAACGCTCTTTTATATTAGATGATTTGAAGGATATTTGAAGATATACGTATTCCACCCGCGATCCAAAGACTACAGCCATAGTGATTTCAGCTATCAGTAATTCAGTTCCTTAACTTTGTCAGCATGGGCCGTGATTGACTTGTGAAAACAATCATTTGGCAGTTTTCTCACCTAGTAGGGTGATGGTAGCACACTCCAGGACTGTTTATGAGAATTAGTGCCTCGAGGAATGTCCACTGGTTTTTCCTTCCAGGTGAAATTCTGCAGGATCCAGCCCACCATTCTTTTGGGAGAAGGCTGTTGCTTTCTTGTGTTCATTGAAGTTAAGATTGTTAAACATTGCTTTATTTTTCATATGAGATATGATAAGGCCTTTGTCTGTCTGGTATTTTGTACTGTTTTTGATTTCTTCAATTTCCCAAGCTGGAGTTGAAATTTGTGTCTATTGAAAAGGATTATATCAGTGACCCAGTAGAAAATTCATTCCTGTCTGATTGTAGCTTTTCAGTGGTCTCTGCTGATAAGAATTTCAAACTTTTCTCAGTAGGACGATTTGAAACATTCTTATTCAAACTTATATCATTATGAGGAACAGGAGGTGTGCAAGTAGAATTCCTTGGGAGACTGAGCTTTTAACTTTGGTGTCACTGGAAATGGCCTGGTTCTCAACCATTTGTTGTGATGTTAAAAAGTTGTACATCAATCCTCCAGTTTTTCTGGTTAATCCCATCTTATGCATTTTATGTACTATGACACCATCATCACATCAAATGCTCTTGCAAAATCTCTGTAAATCACATCAGCATTTTGCTTGTCCTCGGAGCCTTAACAATGTTAGCATAGAGCTGAAGCATCTGATAGAAGCAAAATCTTTCAGGACTAAAAAAAACTTGCAGTCCTGGGTTTTGTTGATTGATATTATAATGTCTCTCACTTTGCCCCTTAAGGATTGATAATATGCAGCTCTGTAGGTTGGACTCTTTTTCTAAAGTTCCAGATTTTTTTCTCAGTACAATGTTTTCACCGATATAAAAGCTTTCCCCATCTGTATTTGGAGAAAGATTGCATTGACTTGGAATTTATGGAATTTATAGATAGTATTATGTACTTTGTTTCATGGGGAATCAATAGTTATTTCTCATAATTTATTTTTTATTGGCGTTGTGTCGTATACTTAGAAACTGTATATCAGTTTCTGACATACCCTTACCTTTATTCATTCTTTCATTCATAATTACCGTAGAACCAGTGTCCATGACAGAGTACTGGTATTACTCAGGACCTCATTTTAAAGGCTCATGCAGTTATAGGCAGGGAAATATGGACTCTGTGGAGTGAGAAGTTTTTTGATGCAGCTGTACTTCCAATGATACAACTTCATGAAAGGTAACTTTTCACTTGTAACCTCATGAATGTGGTGCCTGGTAACACCACCGTTACCCATATACCAACATAATTATGTATCGCTGGGATAGTTATGGCTTTTACTTTTAATTCTATTAAAGATCAATAGATAGTTGGGTAAACTAGTATAAATAAGGTAATTAAGTATCCTCTCCCTTTCCTAGAACCACAGGTAGGTTTGGGTACCCAAATTTCCAAACTTATTCCCATTTTAAGTAAATGAGAGTGGGTTTAATGATTTTTTTCCCTGAGAATTTGACCTTTTTTTTTAAATGCTTTGTGATTATAGTAGAAATTTCTTTTTCAGATAGCTGTAATGTGCTACATCTGACACACCACATGAGCCTGTGCATACCTCAGGTAATATAAACTATATACTTTAACTGTTCATTAAGGTTATCTTCATAGTGAAATGAAAGTATTTTATCTGTTTTCACAATTCTAGAAAACACAATTATGCACACACACACACACACACACACACACACATACAAAGATGTGTAGTACTTTAATAGTACAGTATCAAATTTGTGGATGCCTGGAGTTGGCAGATAGATGAAATTGTGATTTCTGACTACACCAGAGTTTGAAGAGCTGTATGATAAAAGTTAAAGAGATAAGGTTCCATGGGTGTAGAACTCCCTCTCTCTACCATATGATTAGATAATCTCACATACATACTCTTGGGTTAACGGTACTGACCATGAGTGTCCACTTATCAGCCCAGGGTGAGACCCACATGGGTTTGAATCTTAGGTGTGGTGGTCGCCTATACCCAACCCAGGTGTTCATCCTCCCCTCAGGGCTGGGCAATGAATGGGTACATGGCTTATTCTGGGGTGTGCAAGTGCCTGCATACATACTTAAGAGTAAAGATATGGTACATATATACATGTTTAAGAGACTGGCAACACAAGTGTAAAAGTGTCTCCCCATAAAACACAAATAGTAATCACACACTCTTACACTGCACCATGTTCAGTACACAAGTTGGAATAAGTGATCATATAATGCTTCAGTTTGTGTATGTGGTAATTGAAGATGTTAAAATAGCTGAGATAAGACCAGACTCAAAGAGGAGATTTGATTGTAGGAACTACAGAAAACTCAGCATTTTTTTTGGTAAAATAAACTGGTAAAATGGACTTCATTATATAGAACCAGCACACTGTGGTGGAAGTATCTGTGAAATTTACAGTGAAGGCATAAATACAGAGGGAAGGTTGAAGAAGAGGGAGGAGTGGTTCAGTTAAAGGTGTCAAATAGTGGAGAAGATTTGTGATGTGGCATGGCAAAGATATGGGCAACATTCCAGTTAGCCAGCATCTATGGACTTAAAAGAGAGCAAGAAACGCATATAGTATAGTGTAAGAATAAGCATATATTGTATAGTATAAGAAAGGAGAAATACTTAAATTGAAAGCAGTATTATGTTGTACAAAGCAGAGGATGATTAAGAACTTTTCCATAAATTTATCAGGAGTAATTGTTAGTTAAAGAGTAGCTAATGAGATTATGGGATTCAGAGGGAAGAACTATTGTGGTTGATGTCAAGATATGTGAGGAAGTAAATGGAAAGTTCAAAAGTTATTTCACGGTAGAAGAAATTATAGCCAGGGGAGAAGGTACTAGAAAGTACTTAAATATATAAAGACAATGATAGAACATGAAAGACGACCCTAATAAGGCTCCACATGTGCTGAAGGTTTGTGTAGAAAACCTGACATACCACTTGAAATGGTGTTCAAGAAAAAGGTTTTGTCTGGGGAATGGAAGAGGACTAATAGTAAATTTTTCTAAAAGAAAGGAGATTGGGAGAAAGTGCTGAAATAGACTAGTTTCTCTGACAGGTGTGGTCTGTAAGTTATTGGAAAAGATGTATGACTTACTGCATGGGAGAAACTACCTAATGAAGAGACAACATGGTCATAAGGAAAGGTTATGTGTCATGAACCTCTTTATATATACAAGAGAGTGAGCTGAGTTGTATCTGGACTGCTAGAAAGCATTTAACAAAAGCGAAAAGGATTAAATCAACTTACTAGAAGGCTTACATAAACTCCAAATTGGTATGATACATTATTCATAAGACTCAACCCAGCTAAGTGCTAAGTAATGAAGGTGGGACATAGTTACAGAAGGCCTCAGTATGGATATTTTTATATGGAAATTTGCTGCTGAAATTGTGTTAAAGGGAGTTGAAAGTCAACATCATCCAAACCCTGTTGCCAGAGTCCTGCATTAGAAGAATTGAAAAGGTGACAGACTGTTGTCTGGCAAATGTTAGAAGAGCATTCAGTAATAAAGATAAAGAAATATTAAGCAAGGGGTGACTTTGTTACATTCAGCAGAATTTTTAACAAGTTTGAAAATGTTGACAGTGAACAGTTCTTTAAAAGATGCAAGGATAGAATAACCAGAGGCCTTATCCTTGAATTTGACAAGAAGCATGTTAAAAAAGATACACAGAAGACTTCTATAGTATAAGAGCAGTGAATGCATGGGATATCTGAGTTATCAGATTGTTAATGTGGAAAATAAACAAAAGGTAAAAAAGTTGTATCACTGAAGAGTAAGTTCAAGAGACAGGGCCCCATGAGTGTAGAACTCACCCCCATAACTAACAAAAAGGTTGTTGGACATACACACATGGATTTCTTTGGTGTATTGGTTAGCATTGCTGACCATGTTTCTTGAAAGGGCTTGCTAGGGTTCCAATCCTGGGCACATCAGTTAACCCACAGACAACCCAACTGGGGCTGGTTAATAAATGGATACTTGGCTTATGTTGGGATTTGTGTGTGTGTGTATTACACACAAGTAAAGACAAGTGAATACAACCTGTCCTTTTTGTGTTCCTAGTGCTACATCACTAACATAGGGAACAGCAACCAATTACTTATATATATATATATATATATATATATATATATATATATATATATTTTTTTTTTTTTTTTTTTTTTTTTTTTTTCTTTTCTTTCATACTATTCGCCATTTCCCGCGTTAGCAAGGTAGCGTTAAGAACAGAGGACTGGGCCTCTGAGGGAATATCCTCACCTGGCCTCGTTCTCTGTTCCTTCTTTTGGAAAATAAAAAAAAAACGAGAGGGGAGGATTTCCAGCCCCCTGCTCCCTCCCCTTTTAGTCGCCTTCTACGACACGCAGGGAATACGTGGGAAGTGTTCTTTCTCCCCTATCCCCAGGGATATATATATATATATATATAGCAGTACCAGTGGAAACCTGGATGCTTGTACCACACCCATTCTGATGGGCCTGGATTCGAGTCCTGGACAGGGCAGCAACTGACTCATCAGCTGTTCATCCTTCCCTTTGGGACTGGTCAACAAATGAACATCTGATGTGTGTATTTGTTTATGCATACTTAAGATTAAGACTATATATATATATATATATATATATATATATATATATATATATATATATATATATATATATATATATTCATATTCATACATATTCACCATTTCTCGCGTTAGCGAGGTAGCGCTAAGAACTGTGGACTGAGCCTCAGAGGTGATATCCTAACTTGGCTCCCTCCTCTGTTCCTTGTTTTGGAAAAATTAAAAACCTTGTTTTGGAAAATTAAAAGTGAGAGGGGAGGATTTCCAGCCCCCCACTCCCTCCCCTTTTAGTTGCCTTCTATGACACGCAGGACATACGTGGGAAGTTTTCTTTCTCCCCTATCCTTGGGGATAGGGGAGAGCTTTCCGTGGTTTGCCCCAGATTCTTCACGTGCCCTGGTTCAGTCCATTGGCAGCACGTTGACCCTGTGTGCCACATCATTCCAGTTCACTCTATTTGTATATACATGAGTATATATGTATATGTCTTTGTATGTATATATATGTATACATTGAAATGCATAGGTATGTATATGTGCATGTGTAGGCGTTTATGTATATACATGTGTATGTGGGTGGGTTGGGCCATTCTTTCGTCTGTTTCCTTGCGCTACCTTGCTGGTAGAGTGACAAAGTCTGATAAATATATGATATATATATATATATATATATATATATATATATATATATATATATATATATATATATATATATGAGTTTGGTAAAGTGTGTGAAAGAAGAAAGTTAAGAGTAAATGTGAATAAGAGCAAGGTTATTAGGTACAGTAGGGTTGAGGGTCAAGTCAATTGGGAGGTGAGTTTGAATGGAGAAAAACTGGAGGAAGTGAAGTGTTTTAGATATCTGGGAGTGGATCTGGCAGCGGATGGAAACATGGAAGCGGAAGTGGATCATAGGGTGGGGGAGGGGGCGAAAATTCTGGGAGCCTTGAAGAATGTGTGGAAGTCGAGAACATTATCTCGGAAAGCAAAAATAGGTATGTTTGAAGGAATAGTGGTTCCAACAATGTTGTATGGTTGCGAGGCGTGGACTATGGATAGAGTTGTGCGCAGGAGGATGGATGTGCTGGAAATGAGATGTTTGAGGACAATGTGTGGTGTGAGGTGGTTTTGATCGAGTAAGTAACGTAAGGGTAAGAGAGATGTGTGGAAATAAAAAGAGCATGGTTGAGAGAGCAGAAGAGGGTGTTTTGAAATGGTTTGGTCACATGGAGAGAATGAGTGAGGAAAGATTGACCAAGAGGATATATGTGTTGGAGGTGGAGGGAACGAGGAGAAGAGGGAGACCAAATTGGAGGTGGAAAGATGGAGTGAAAAAGATTTTGTGTGATCGGGGCCTGAACATGCAGGAGGGTGAAAGGAGGGCAAGGAATAGAGTGAATTGGAGCGATGTGGTATACCGGGGTTGACGTGCTGTCAGTGGATTGAATCAAGGCATGTGAAGCGTCTGGGGTAAACCATGGAAAGCTGTGTAGGTATGTATATTTGCGTGTGTGGACGTATGTATATACATGTGTATGGGGGTGGGTTGGGCCATTTCTTTCGTCTGTTTCCTTGCGCTACCTCGCAAACGCGGGAGACAGCAACAAAGCAAAAAAAAAATATATATATATAAATATATATATATATATATATATATATATATATATATATATATATATATATATATATATATATATATATTTCTTTTCTTTCTTTCTTTCAAACTATTCGTCATTTCCCGCGTTAGCAAGGTAGCGTTAAGAACAGAGGACTGGGCCTCTGAGGGAATATCCTCACCTGGCCCCCTTCTCTGTTCCTTGTTTTGGAAAATTAAAAAAAAAAAAAACCGAGAGGGGAGGATTTCCAGCCCCCCGCTCCCTACCCTTTTAGTCGCCTTCTACAACACGCAGGGAATACGTGGGAAGTATTCTTTCTCCCCTGTCCCCAGGGTAGAGGATGTGTGGATCAGGTGTTTGCTTTGAAGAATGTATGTGAGAAATACTTAGAAAAGCAAATAGATTTGTATGTAGCATTTATGGATCTGGAGAAGGCATATGATAGAGTTGATAGAGATGCTCTGTGGAAGGTATTAAGAATATATGGTGTGGGAGGCAAGTTGTTAGAAGCAGTGAAAAGTTTTTATCGAGGATGTATGGCATGTGTACGTGTAGGAAGAGAGGAAAGTGATTGGTTCTCAGTGAATGTAGGTTTGCGGCAGGGGTGTGTGATGTCTCCATGGTTGTTTAATTTGTTTATGGATGGGGTTGTTAGGGAGGTAAATGCAAGAGTTTTGGAAAGAGGGGCAAGTATGAAGTCTGTTGGGGATGAGAGAGCTTGGGAAGTGAGTCAGTTGTTGTTCGCTGATGATACAGCGCTGGTGGCTGATTCATGTGAGAAACTGCATAAGCTGGTGACTGAGTTTGGTAAAGTGTGTGAAAGAAGAAAGTTAAGAGTAAATGTGAATAAGAGCAAGGTTATTAGGTAGAGTAGGGTTGAGGGTCAAGTCAATTGGGAGGTAAGTTTGAATGGAGAAAAACTGGAGGAAGTAAAGTGTTTTAGATATCTGGGAGTGGATCTGGCAGCGGATGGAACCATGGAAGCGGAAGTGGATCATAGGGTGGGGGAGGGGGCGAAAATCCTGGGAGCCTTGAAGAATGTGTGGAAGTCGAGAACATTATCTCGGAAAGCAAAAATGGGTATGTTTGAAGGAATAGTGGTTCCAACAATGTTGTATGGTTGCGAGGTGTGGGCTATGGATAGAGTTGTGTGCAGGAGGATGGATGTGCTGGAAATGAGATGTTTGAGGACAATGTGTGGTGTGAGGTGGTTTGATCGAGTAAGTAACGTAAGGGTAAGAGAGATGTGTGGAAATAAAAAGAACGTGGTTGAGAGAGCAGAAGAGGGTGTTTTGAAATGGTTTGGGCACATGGAGAGAATGAGTGAGGAAAGATTGACCAAGAGGATATATGTGTCGGAGGTGGAGGGAACAAGGAGAAGTGGGAGACCAAATTGGAGGTGGAAAGATGGAGTGAAAAAGATTTTGTGTGATGGGGCCTGAACATGCAGGAGGGTGAAAGGAGGGCAAGGAATAGAGTGAATTGGATCGATGTGGTATACCGGGGTTGACGTGCTGTCAGTGGATTGAATCAGGGCATGGCGAAAATGAAACGCGAAAAGTTTCCAAGTGCACTCGTGTAATAATCACATCATCAGGGGAGAGAAATATAACAGTCAGTTGATATATGTCGAAGAGACGAAGCTAGGACACCATTTGGTAAACATGTGATTGTTTACCAAATGGCGTCCTAGCTTCGTCTCTTCGATATATATCAACTGACTGTTATGTTTCTCTCTTGTGTCTCCCCTGATGATGTGATTATTACACGAAAGTGCACTTGGGAACTATTCGTGTTTCATTTTCCCCGTGGACTCATAAGAATATCTTGATCACGCGCAAAATTGTGATCCTTTCCAATATATATATATATATATATATATATATATATATATATTTATATATTTTTAAACTATTCGCCATTTCCCGCGTTAGTGAGGTAGCGTTAAGAACAGAGGACTGGGCCTTTTTTGGAATATCCTCACCTGGCCCCCTCTGTTCCTTCTTTTGGAAAATTAAAAAAAAAACGAGAGGGGAGGATTTCCAGCCCCCCGCTCCCTCCCCTTTTAGTTGCCTTCTACGACACGCAGGGAATACGTGGGAAGTATTCTTAATCCCCTATCCCCAGGGATAATATATATATATATATATATATTTTTTTTCTTTTTTGCTTTGTCGCTGTCTCCCGCGTTTGCGAGGTAGCGCAAGGAAACAGACGAAAGAAATGGCCCAACCCTCCCCCATACACATGTATATACATACGTCCACACACGCAAATATACATACCTACACAGCTTTCCATGGTTTACCCCAGACACTTCACATGCCTTGATTCAATCCACTGACAGCACGTCAACCCTGGTATACCACATCGCTCCAATTCACTCTATTCCTTGCCCTCCTTTCACCCTCCTGCATGTTCAGGCCCCGATCACACAAAATCTTTTTCACTCCATCTTTCCACCTCCAATTTGGTCTCCCTCTTCTCCTCGTTCCCTCCACCTCCAACACATATATCCTCTTGGTCAATCTTTCCTCACTCATTCTCTCCATGTGCCCAAACCACTTCAAAACACCCTCTTCTGCTCTCCCAACCACGCTCTTTTTATTTCCACACATCTCTCTTACCCTTACGTTACTTACTCGATCAAACCACCTCACACCACACATTGTCCTCAAACATCTCATTTCCAGCACATCCATCCTCCTGCGCACAACTCTATCCATAGTCCACGCCTCGCAACCATACAACATTGTTGGAACCACTATTCCTTCAAACATACCCATTTTTGCTTTCCGAGATAATGTTCTCGACTTCCACACATTCTTCAAGGCTCCCAGAATTTTCGCCCCCTTCCCCACCCTATGATCCACTTCCGCTTCCATGGTTCCATCCGCTGCCAGATCCACTCCCAGATATCTAAAACACTTCACTTCCTCCAGTTTTTCTCCATTCAAACTCACCTCCCAATTGACTTGACCCTCAACCCTACTGTACCTAATAACCTTGCTCTTATTCACATTTACTCTTAACTTTCTTCTTTCACACACTTTACCAAACTCAGTCACCAGCTTATGCAGTTTCTCACATGAATCAGCCACCAGCGCTGTATCATCAGCGAACAACAACTGACTCACTTCCCAAGCTCTCTCATCCCCAACAGACTTCATACTTGCCCCTCTTTCCAAAACTCTTGCATTCACCTCCCTAACAACCCCATCCATAAACAAATTAAACAACCATGGAGACATCACACACCCCTGCCGCAAACCTACATTCACTGCGAACCAATCACTTTCCTCTCTTCCTACACGTACACATGCCTTACATCCTCGATAAAAACTTTTCACTGCTTCTAACAACTTTCCTCCCACACCATATATTCTTAATACCTTCCACAGAGCATCTCTATCAACTCTATCATATGCCTTCTCCAGATCCGTAAATGCTACATACAAATCCATTTGCTTTTCTAAGTATTTCTCACATACATTCTTCAAAGCAAACACCTGATCCACACATCCTCTACCACTTCTGAAACCACACTGCTCTTCCCCTATATATATATATATATATATATATATATATATATATATATATATATATATATATAGGCAGGGTTGGTATCCAAATGGGGTCTCACTTCTGTTGGGCATTAAACATGAGAGCTGAGATGAAGCTGATGCTCTGAACAAAAGTCTTCATGACTTAACTGTACTTTTTCATAAGTAGTGGGTGACTAGCAACCACAGATTAGGGTCAGTGACATTGATACTGTGAGCGGGCACTACAGTGAATGTCAGGTTCCACTCATAGGCCTAGGTGCTATTTTTGATTTCTGCCTTATTTACATGGAGGTTGCTGAAATTCACTTTATAGGCACTTGTATTCTTGCTTATGCACAGTGCTTAAAGATATATAACTTCACTGTTTTATGGCAAAATTATGTCATAGGTAAAGAAATTTCTAGACATGGAGCACCAAGAGTTTAGAACTTTGCTTTCATATTGTATGAATAATGAATTATGAAGATAATACAAATCTTAATTTTTCCTAAACTTTGTAAAGGTTTTTTAAAAGAAAATAAATATGTTAAGGGATTGGGCACCATGAGTGTAGAGCATACTTTATACTGTACAAATTGATGAATTGATACTCACATGGAAAGTAATGAAGAGTCTAGACAGGACAAACTGCTAAAGGGCCTTGTCCTTATAAGGCTTGAGGTCTTGATGAAATTTCACAGTAGTGCTAAACAAATGTCTAGACACACTTGAAAGGCTGTTTGAAAAACTTTTGTTCAAGATGTCTTAGGAAAGATAAAGTACCAGACAAGTAATAAAGGGCAAATATCTCACTACTCTTTAAATCAGCCTCAGGCTGAAGCCCTGTAAAAGGGGTCCCAGAGTTATTTACCAATCCTGTGTACTTTACTCTCTCTCACCCAATGATATATCCATGCCAGAGGTGACTTTTCACTTGTAGTGTAATGTTGAGCAGAGGCTCAGTACTCTGTTCTTAACGCTACCTCGCTAACGCGGGAAATGGCAAATAGTATGAAAAAATAAAAATATTTATGCACTACATATGACATCTAGAAACTGAGTGTGAACGAATGTGGCCTTTTTGTCTGTTTTCCTGGCATTACCTTGCTAAAGCGGGGGTAGTGATGCTGTTTTCTGTGGGGTGGGGTAGCATCAGGAATGGGTGAAGGCGAGCAAGTATTAATATGTACATGCATATATATGTATATGTCTTTGTGTATATATGGGTGTTTATGTATATATATGTGTATATGAGTGGATGGGCCATTCTTCATCTGCTTCCTGGCACTACCTTACTGATGAGGGAAACCGATTATGTATAATAAGTATATATATATATATATATATATATATATATATATATATATATATATATTCCTATGAGTCCACGGGGAAAATGTAACACGAAAAGTTCCCAAGTGCACTTTCGTGTAATAATCACATCATCAGGGGACTCATAGGAATATCTTGATCATGCACAAAATTGTGATCCTTTCCAAGGTATATATATATATATATATATATATATATATATATATATATATATATATATATATATATTTCGCTACCTTGCTAATGCGGGAAATTGCGAATAGTATGAAAGAAAAAAGAAAGATATATATATTTGTTATACTTAATCTCTGTCTCTCACGTCAGCAAGGTAGTGCAAGGAAACAGATGAGGAATGGCCCAACCCACCCACATACACATATAAGTTCAAAAGGGTTAATGTTTTTTTGTGATGGAGATATATATGTGAATTCTCTGAAATTTTGTTAAGGAATGTATAGAAAATAGTATTCTTTCATGGATGTTAACTTTGTTTATTATTCATCACACACAAGTACACTTTTTGGTTCTGGATCATGGGCTGCAGTTGAAGCTTACATTAAGGTAAACATAATTTCATGATTTTATATATTTTTGCGAGAAATTATTTACAGAAACATATGATTCTGAATATGCAGATGGAAGGGCTTATATAAATGAGGTTGGGATTAAGATGCAGAATTGAATGTACATAATTGCTAAAGGTGTTATGAATCTAATGTTAACTGAATGTTATGATTATTACTTGGAAGTTTTTGTAGCCTGTAAAGTTAATTGTCCTACCATGTAAAATCTCAACCTCTACAACCTCTAAAGAAGTAATGGTAGAACAGTAGTAACTCCTGTGTGTATGTGTGTATTAAGGATACATTGCGGACTTCGGCTTACATGGCACCGTTTTGTGAATGACAGTTGTGGACAGTTTTAGAGGATGGTCAGTTACTGGAACTGAAATGAAACAACATTGATACATGGAAGTTATTCAAGTTATTTATTGTGAAATTGTAGGGGTTCATAGCAACTTGTGAACCGTATGTGGAAGACCGAAAAGATGGAAAAATAGATACATATAACTCGAACTCTGTCGAAATTAGCTTCTTGTGTGAGTCCATATCCAGTATGAGTGCTAATTCTGAGTATATAATTACAGGTGCCACGTAACCCGACAGTCATGGCGCAGTGAGGTGGATAGTGAAGTGAGGGCAGGTTGTGTTGTGGCACATCATCATGGACCACTTGGCCCCTGCCTCAGGGGTCAATTGGTATCCCAGTTGTAATGCTTTCGGGGAGTTGCTGGGGGGTCCCCAGCTTCCTCCAGTGGAACTGGGTGGGGTTGATGTTGGGCGACAGTTTACCCCCCAAGTTCATATGCAATATGCAACACCACAGTTGTCAGCTGGTGGTATGCACTATGTGCAGGATCATCGTAGTCTCCATAGCCCTGTTTTAGAAGAGACCCATGTTAACCAGGATGAACCTCCACCACTCCTAGATATCCGGACTCATCAACGAGTGCGTCCTGCTGTAGGAGAGAAGATAGCTTGTCAAGAATGTGGTGCAACATTTGCTTGTGGGGCGAATCTTAGAAATCACATGAGAATTCATACTGGTGAAAGGCCTTATGTATGTGAGGAATGTGGTGCTTCTTTCACCCAACGCTCAAATTTACGTAGTCATAAACGTGTACATACTGGTGAGCGCCCATACATGTGTGGAATCTGTGGCCAAACATTTGCTCGTTCATCACACCTACCTGGACACATGCGCACACATACAGGTGAAAAGCCTTTTAATTGTCCTCACTGTGGCCGATCTTTTGCCACCAATCAGATCATGAAAAATCACATGAGGACTCATACTGGAGAAAGACCTTTTATATGTGACGTATGTAATGCTAATTTTGCTCAGAGTTCATGCCTTGCCACTCACAGGAAAATCCACACTGGTGAACGCAATTTTAAGTGTGGGGAGTGTGGTAAGGCATTCATATCTAGATCAGGATTGCAAACACATGAACGTGTTCACACTGGAGAAAAGCCATATATGTGTGAAAAATGTGACAAATCCTTCAAGACATCCTCTTACCTCTCAAAACATAAACAGAAATACTGTGGTAACAATGGATACAAGAACAGAGTTAGGCGACCTGATGCCAAAAAACCAGGTCGAAAACCTGCAAGTAACCGAAAGATGGGCAAATCACGGAATACTGTGAAATCACCTGGGAGGCTGCCAAAGAGAGGTAGAGCCAAAAGATTGCGACGTTCCAGAAGACACAGGAACAGTGAATCTGAAACTGAGTTTCTGGGTGAATCACCATTGACTGAATCTTTAAGTGAGGAGGCAACATGTGACTTAGATTATATGCAAGTAAAACAAGAAGGAAAAGATGTAGAAGAGACTGGCAACTTAAGAGGTTGGCGTAAATCTGCCAGTGTACCTATTACCCTACACTGTAAACATGAGAATGAAGATCATCCAACACCTTTTCATGAGAGAGAGAGATTATTAGTTGAAAACAGTGAAACCTTAAAGAAAGATCCAGTGGATCTGAACCACTTCAGTGAAAGTCAGTATGATCTCTCTGAATCTCATATACAAATTCCTCATGTTCATCAACAAGTCATTGAAATTCATCAAGTAACAGAAAATAACCTCAAAGAAATTGCAAGTCATGATTTTCCTGGGAATACTCAGTGTAGTTCTGAGGTACCAAGTGCACCTTTAATGGATGATCATCAAATCTCTGAAGTTCTCCCACAAGTCTCAGGTACGCTTATGACCACTGAGAGTCACCTTCAAACATATGTACCTAGAAATAGCCCAGCTGCTTGGTACTCCAGAAGTTATATTTGATCAAGTTTATGACAGTAACTGCTCAAAAACATATGTTTATTTTTGTATATTACACCTCTGAATCTTCATGTAACATATGTGTAATATACTTAAGGATACTACTCCAATGAAATCTATGTATACAGATTGTATTATCTATTTTTGGATATTAGCAGTTTGACAATGAAATCTAGGTGTACTGATTGTATTATCTATTTTTGGATATTATCAGTTTGAAATTTAGATGTACAAATTGCATTTCAGTGTAAGTCCAATTATGGAACATTTGTTTTTGGTATTTTTATATAAACTAATAAGAATAAGTTTTATGTAGCATTCAAGTGGTAATGTTTGATGAATTGATTACCAGGGATAAGAGTAATGGTAACAGTACTAATACTAAGAAGGTTTAGTTATTGTGAATGTGATAAAGGTATTGTAATACGACTAATAATTGTTGTTAGTTGTGGGAATATTTTTACAATGGCTATTAAATGGGTAACTTCACAAACTTAAAGTAAATCTTAGGGAATTTTCTATGCAACTTTACAGAACCCTTTTATATGAAGACATGTAGTTTTGGATTTAAATGTTGGATATATTTTTAATACAACTAAAGAGCTTTTATGTGTTTCATTGCAACCTAGTTTTAATAGATATGCTGAATATCATTTGTGCAACCAGAGAGAACCTTTTTCTATTTTCAATTCTTTTCTTTCTTTCAAACTATTCGCCATTTCCCGCATTAGCGAGGTAGCGTTAAGAACAGAGGACTGGGCCTTTGAGGGAATACCCTCACCTGGCCCAATTCTCTGTTCCTTCTTTTGGAAAAAAAAAAAAAAAAAAAAAAAAAAAAAAAAACTTGCTGTAACAAAGTTAATGGAATTTTCAAGTAAAATATTGATGAAAGGAACATTTTTAGTAATGATGGAATAACTATGATTATTATGATTATTATTATGCTCTTGTATAAAGATATACATGACAATTAGAGAGTGGATATTGCAAAAGCAGCCATTGCTTGCGTGTTCCTGATGTTACCTTTATAAGGATGAGAGAATAACTTGACATTATTATGCTGTGGATTGTAGACTTTGGTTTCTGTACATTTTACATGACAGCAAAAGAGTGGATGTGTGAAAATGAGGCCTTTGTTTGCTTGTTCCTGACTACTTTGCTAATGTGGGAAACTAAACCACAGTAAGAAAGCCAGATAACTGTAGAAAAAGCGTAATGTGAGAAAGAAAAGCAAGAAGGCATGTGTTTTATGTGTGTAAGGAAATGGAGTATTATCAAACTATTTTGGTAAAAGAATATTCTCACTCTTGAACTTTCATGGTTTCATATGTGTTGGCATTTTGAATAATACTGTTGATCTTTTGTTTGAATTTGATATTTATAGTTTTTTTGTCTTATTCTTCTTATATATTTGGTTTTAGTGATGCAAAGAAGGGATAGTAAGAGGGTAATTAGCAAACTGGCAGATTACTTATGTAGAATGAATTGGCTATACCCACACGAGTTCTTGCCATATGTGTTGATTATTGTTGCACAGTTACTCCACTGTCATATATAGTTTAGGTATATAAGAACAAAATGTTTTGCTTGGTTTTCTGGTGATCTTCATATTTAGAACAGTATTTTGATTGATTTTGTACCTTTCCACTCAGAAATGCTGGCAGTTGTAGTTGAATTCAAAGCGTCATTTTGTACTCTGAATTTCTTACCTGAATATTGATAAGCTGTAGTTCAGCTCAATGCTAGACAGACATACAGAGACATACACATTATAATGAAAATTATAATGACGATAGGTAATTACATGCGTGGAGTTACTACAGAAACATTTACGGAAACTAGACTCCTGGTTGAAGTCAGTCCCTGATGAACCTTAGTTTAACAGTTGTACAAAAGAAGTGGGAGCTGGGAGAAACAGTTTAACTGATCAAGAAAGTGTATACTGTATATAAGCATACATTTGCAGACTTTCAAAAGATGCTGAACATAAACTGGTTTATAGGTCTGTGCACCATGACATCCAAGGGAAACTGGTTTATAGGTCTGTGCACCATGACATCCAAGAAAGGCAAGGTACTCTCATTTTCTACTCCATGAATAAATGTTACTGAAGTAGCAAGGCTGTTGAATCTAGGGAGAAAATTGCGAATGGCTTCATCATTTGGCCATATGGGAAGAAGTTTAATCTTTAAGAAATCCATGTAGATATTACTCAACATGGTAGATTTTTCATCGCCATGCCTAATCTCTGTAGATAGTACTCATTACTGAAGACAGACTTGTAGTTCTAGATGTAAAGCTTTGATGAAAGTAGCTGGAAACAAAGGAAGGTTTTGCTTACCAAGTTCTTCAGACAAAACCTTTAGCAAATTGTTCACTGGAACATATGTGAAAATTGACTTAATGTCAATGTATATTATTTGATTTATTGTCAAGATCCTTGTCAAACAAGAAATATCAAGGGTCTTGTCAACAAAGATGTTCAGATGTCTTCAGATGCACATAGATTTGCTAGTTTCTGTGTGAAACAAGGTTCTTCATGGAGATGGATATTATGTAGTGTTTTTCCAGAACCTTTATGAACATATAAGTGCAACTGAAAATAACCTTTACTGTAAAGGTAAGGGAACTTCTCTTTATATGATTTATGCATATATGGAACTAACTACTCACTGTTGAAGATATGTTGAAACAGATTAGGATCAGGTGAAATTTAAGTTGTATGTTAAGAATTTTAATTGAAAAGATTTTCTGACATAGATAAATGGTTTTCAGGGCAGCTGAAGAACTACTTAAGGTGCTACGGTTACTGAATCAACAATATAGGTGAGTTGAGACCATATATACTTTGAGAATAACTGGCTTAGCATTATTTTTAAGGGAACAGGTAGTATAGAAGCAGGGTCTGTTCTTGCGATATTCCTCTAGTAAACTTAAACCTTCTTTTCTGCCAGTGACTTTTGTATCGCTGAAAACATTTGGAGTGTATTATCTTTTTCAGTTCATTTTATTTGTACAACGAACTAAGAACATAGGTTTGGGTCTCCTAACATACAGTATTAGCAACAGCCTTACTTTCATTCAAATCTTAATTAAACATACAAGTAAACCATAGAAAGAACATTCTTTTTTCAGTGCATTAAATGAATGTTGAATAAAATCATGTAGGAAAGCAGAAGTATTAAGAGAAATTGCAGTAGGTGTTCAAAGTGTTTAAGCAAGAAGTTGATAAGGGAAAGAAAATGAAACAATGTGTGGCCAGATACATAAAAGGGTGTAAGAAATGTGGAAATGTGTTCCCTTTTGGGTGTAAGTGATTAGAAAAGAATACCCAAGAGTACAAGAATTAGCTTGTATACCTACTGCTTTGACTAGCCATCTTTCCAAACATATGAAGAAAATTATTGGTAATTTGAAATGGTTTGTTACCTGGAAAGAAATTTGTATCATTTATCACCCCATAACAGTATTGTTTTAGAAAGTTTCCTTCTTCCACAGACCCCTTGATGTGATTGTTAATATCATTCAAAAAGGATTTGCCAGTAATCATCCTACTGTACCAGTGTTCTTTAATTTAGAGAAGGCCCATGATACTAATTGGAGATGTGGTATTATAATACAGATGTTTGAGGACAATATGTGGTGTGAGGTGGTTTGATCAAGTAAGTAATGAAAGGGTAAGAGATGTGTGGTAATAAAAAGAGTGTGGTTGAGAGTGCAGAAGAGGGTGTTTTCAAATGATTTGGTCACATGGAGAGGATGAGTGAAGAAAGATTGACAAAGAGGATATATGTGTCAGAGGTGGAGGGAACGTGGAGAAGTGGGAGACCAAATTGGAAGTGGAAGGATGGCGTGAAAAAGATTTTGAGCGATCGGGGCCTGAACATACAGGAGGGTGAAAGGCGTGCAAGGAATAAAGTCATTTGGAACGATGTGGTATACCAGGGTCAACATGCTGTCAATGGATTGAACCAGGGCATGTGAAGCGTCTGGGGTAAACCATGGAAAGTTTTGTGGGGCCTGGATGTGGAAAGGGAGCTGTGGTTTCGGTGCATTATACATGACAGCTAGAGTCTGAGTGTCATTGTATGTGGGGAGGGGGTTATCATTTCATGTGTGGCGGGGTGACGATGGGAATGAATAAAGGCAGCAAGTATGAATTATGTACAAATTGGAGGTGGAAAGATGGAGTGAAGAAGATTTTGTGTGATCGGGGCCTGAACATGCAGGAGGGTGAAGGGAGGGCAAGGAATGGAGTGAATTGGAGCGATGTGGTGTGCAGGGGTTGACGTGCTGTCAGTGGATTGAATCAAGGCATGTGGGGCGTCTGGGGTAAACCATGGAAAGCTGTGTAGGTATGTATATTTGCGTGTGTGGACGTGTGTATGTACATGTGTATGGGGGGGGGGGTTGGGCCATTTCTTTCGTCTGTTTCCTTGCGCTACCTCGCAAACGCGGGAGACAGCGACAAAGTATAAAAAAAAAAAAAAAAAAAAAAAAAAATGTCTGTGTATGTATACATATGTATACATTGAAATGTATAGGTATGTATATGTGCGTGTGTGGACGTGTATGTATGTACATGTGTATGTGAGTGGCTTGGGCCATTCTTTCGTCTGTTTCCTTGTGCTACCTCACTAACATGGGAGACACCAACAAAGTATAATAATAAATACAGTTCCATATTGATATTTAGTCAGCATATTTTGAAAGACAGAAAATTGAAGGTGTAGGTTGTTAGTTAATATTTGAGAATTCCCAAAGCATGCTTCAGTGCTGCCCTTATTGATATTGCAGATACTCATCCTTTCTTGGTTACAGTGTAATGATCTATTGTACATTATTGTCAGAAGTAAAACATTTGCCAACTTCTGTTGATAAGACTACCTATTGTGTAGATATCACTGGGTTTCATTGAATGAACAAAAAACCTGATTAGCAAAAGATCAGCAATCCCACATGTGTTATTGAAAGGCACTCTCGTTCTTTATGAATAGGAAGTGATATTTTTAGGCATGGTTTTTGACAGAAGATTGAGATGGGCCCATCATATCAAAAACCTTTAAAAGTAAGGTGATAGTCTCAAGTTATCTGACTTTATGTTGACTGGAACAGATCTTTGTTCATCGGATATATTTGTTGGCCACTGATGACTGAAAATGGTAGACACTGTTTATAATCTTGGTATTGCTGGAGCATTCAGATCCTCTGAAATTTAAAGTCTGTGTGCATATTCTGGCGAACTCCTTGCAAATTTAAGATTTGAAGATGTGGAGTGGACAGTTTGTCAAGCTACCCAAATACCATAAGTTTATCCATTTCATTATGTGATGTATATGAAATTTTATGTATTTAGCTATTATATAACCTATTTTAACATCGAGAAGTTAGGTAAGTCTTACTTGTAAGGCACATTAAGAATATGAAAATTTGGTATTCCTTTAAGGTGACTGTCAGTGGCTGTGATATAAGTTTTTTTCATTTATTTCATTATATATGTCTTTATATCCCTAGGGATAGGGGGGAAAGAATACTTCCCACATATTCCCTGCATGTCATAGAAGGCGACTAAAAGGGAAGGGAGCAGGGGGCTGGAAATCCTCCCCTCTTATTTTTTTTTATATTTTCCAAAAGAAGGAATAGAGAAGGGGGCCAGGTGAGGATATTCCCTCAAAGGCCCAGTCCTCTGTCCTTAACACTACCTCGCTAATGCGGGAAATGGCGAATAGTATGAAAGAAAGAAAGATGTGAAAGAAACCTTTTATTATACCTAAATATTTCATTATTCATTGAAAAGAATATCCAACAAATATACAAGTTTTTAAATGTCATTGTTGTGGAAACTTAGTGTCTTTCTGTGAGTTTCTGCCCTAATTCTAAGATGCTGCTATCATGAAACATTGCTCTGTGAGCTGGTGTTCTGTGGGGTCCCCTTGTGTGTGTGTGTGTGTGTGTGTTTATATATATATGTATATATATATATATATATATATATATATATATATGTTGTATGGTTGCGAGGCGTGGGCTATGGATAGAGTTGTGCGCAGGAGGGTGGATGTTCTGGAAATTAGATGTTTGAGGACAATGTGTGGTGTGAGGTGGTTTGATCGAGTAAGTAATGTAAGGGTAAGAGAGATGTGTGGAAATAAAAAGAGTGTGGTTGAGAGAGCAAAAGAGGGTGTTTTGAAATGGTTTGGGCACATGGAGAGAATGAGTGAGGAAAGATTGACCAAGAGGATATATGTGTCGGAGGTGGAGGGAACGAGGAGAAGTTGGAGACCAAATTGGAGGTGGAAAGATGGAGTGAAAAAGATTTTGAGTGATCGGGGCCTGAACATGCAGGAGGGTGAAAGGCGGGTAAGGAATAGAGTGAATTGGATCGATGTGGTATATCGGGGTTGACGTGCTGTCAGTGGATTGAATCAGGGTATGTGAAGCGTCTGGGGTAAACCATGGAAAGCTGTGTAGGTATGTATATTTGCGTGTGTGGACGTATGTATATACATGTGTATGGGGGTGGGTTGGGCCATTTCTTTCGTCTGTTTCCTTGCGCTACCTCGCAAACGCGGGAGACAGTGACAAAGCAAAAAAAAAAGAAAGAAAAAAGAAATATATATATATATATATATATATATATATATATATTCATAAACACCTATGTACACACATATACATACATATACATACACATACACAGACATATACATACATACATATGTACATATTCATACTTGCTTGCCTTCATCCATTCCTGTTGCTACTTCACTGCACAGGAAAATAGCATTGCTATCCCCTGCTTCAGCAAGGTAGCGCCAGGAAAACTGACAAAAAAGGCCACTGCCTATGTATTGCTTTCATGTCATAGAAGATGACTGAAAAAGGGGTAGTGGTGGGGGCTGGAAAGCCTTCCCTCCTGTTTTAATTACCAGAAGAAGGAATAGATAGGTGGGCTGAGTGAGGATTTTTCCCTCAAAGGCTCAGTCATCTGTTCTTGACATTGCATCGCTAATGGGGGAAATGGCGAACATGTATGGAAGGAAAGAAAAAACATATATATGTATGTATATATATATATATATATATATTTTTTTCATACTATTTGCCATTTCCCGCTTTAGCAAGGTAGAACAGAGGACTAAGCCTTTGAGGGCATATCCTCACTTAGCCCCCTCCTATATGCATAGTTTTGAAATTTTGTGAATGGTATGTGTGAGGTCATAGGCACTGTTACATAGAAGATGGATAACAGAAGTGTTGCAAATGTGGTACAAATAACAGCAAATGACTGTTTGTTAGGTCTTCCTGTGAGTAAAGTGCTTGTAGTAGATTTTCTGATGGAAAAGTTTCCCATGAATTTATGAGTGGATAACTTAGCTTATGATAAATGGAAAGAGCATTACTCAGTTTTTCATATTATCATTCTGTGTAAATGAGGAATTTGAGACAACCATGTGATGTTTGATGCTGAAAGTTTCTGCCTGTTATTTTGATCTAAGCTTATATATCACCAAATAATGATACTATCAGTGTTTTATTGAATCAGATGTTATTTATGGTGAACTGAATGTACTTTTGTTTTGTTAAATAAACCTTCCTCACAGTCTTCTGTTCCCTAATAATGTTACCTGTAAAACACTGAAATTAGCAACTCCGATCTCAGCATCGCCATTAAATTTCACTTAGGTTTTTGTTCAGCATTTCTGATATAGTTATTCCAATGCATTGTTGCTAACTTTCAGTGTTTTTACAGGTGGCACGAAACGGGGCTTAAAATTGGAGACCACTGTGTAGAAGGTAGAAGAGTGTGTGCTACTTCCAGCTGTGCACATGCTGCCATCACTGCTGGTTCGGCTGTTCCCCCATCATTATCATCTTAGACAGAATACTGTACTATCAGATTTGCAGCTATTTATGGGAATAAACTCATATTGACATCAGCAACAACAATATATTGTACTTCATTTTTCAAAATAATGCATAGTTTTCCATGCAATCTTGATTTTTTTTTTTTACTTATGGTTGCATTTGATCTGCACAGGATTAGCTTGCTAAAATGATGTATAAACTGCTGTGGAAAAAGAAGTACTGTCTGTACTTGCAGGAGTATCTTTCTGAGAACAATGAGAAATAATAATAAGATTAGATTGTGGGGAAGATTAACTTATGAGATAATTTTTTATCCCATTATTGATTTTAAGCGCTAAGCATGGAACACCTTGGGGGAACAAGTGTTGGATGGTACAACTGGGACTTAGTAACAAACAAGGTTCAGGTAGATCTTATGAGTGCTGATGTAGCCCACCAGATAAACCAGCAGGTTCATGCATCATATGGAACTCCTCAGCATGTGTCTGTGCAGCTAGCAGTGCCCCAAGCACCACGAACAACACATACCTTGAATGTTGACACACCAAACACTGCCACTGTTCCCAAAACACCTGGATCACGACCTCCAAGGGTGCGCCATGCTCATGGTGAGCGGGTTTCCTGTCCAGAATGTGGTAAGACATATGCGTGCAATGCAAATCTTCGTGATCACATGCGAATACACACTGGTGAAAGGCCATTTATATGTGATGAATGCGGTTTGACTTTTACTCAGAGATCAAATCTACGAATGCACAAGCGTGTTCATACTGGGGAACGACCATATATGTGTGGTGTATGTGGTAAAACATTTTCTAGGTCATCACATCTACCAGGACACATGCGTCAACACACTGGAGAAAAGCCTTACACTTGTGAAGAGTGTGGGCAAACTTTTACTACAAGTCAAAGCATGAAAAATCATAAGCGCATACATACAGGGGAAAAGCCATATGTATGTGATGTTTGTGATGCCGCTTTTACTCAAAGTTCTTCATTGTCCACTCACAAAAAGTCACACACTGGAGATAAACCTTACAAATGTGATATTTGTAATAAAAGATTCATATACCGTTCAGGACTTAATGAGCACATGATTGTACATAGCAGAGACAAACCATACCAATGTGATCAATGCCACAAAAGGTTCAAGTACTCAAATTATTTGTCCAAGCATAAAAAGAAATATTGTGGTAATGATGGTTACCGCAAGAGATGGCAAAAATCAGGAATAAAGAAGCCCTCAGGACAAAAGACTAGCTCAGTCCGCAAGTCTACCTCATCAACAAGAATTCCTGCCTCTCACACATTAAGTGATATTCAGGTTAATATTGAAGATGATGATGATGATGTGATTTCTCCTCATGAAGATGAAGAGGAAGAAGAGGATACAGAAGAAGAAAGGCAAGAACAACAACGGCGTAACCGTGCATCCCGATATGAGAGACGGGAGGAGAAGATACCAATAGATATTTTTGATGATGGTGATTGGATTAAAGCTTGGATACGACAAGGCTTCAAATAGTATTAAAATCCTTAAGAATTCAAATTTTTTATTTTTATTACTTTTTGAGATACGCAAATCAACGAGAAAGCAATTTACCAATCTGAGTTAGTTTTCATATTATTATATGCTTTAATTGTGCCAATAGGTAAAATTTAAAAGAATTACAGTACATAGATGATAATAGTAGATCACACCTACAAAGTCTCCATATATGTTGCATTCCATATAGGTAGGCAGTTTTTTCTTTCTTTTTTTGTGCATTACAGTGTATATTGCTTAAACCAGTCTTGCTACATTTTCTTGTTCTAGATGACCAGTTTTATGTAATGAATAATTGATATGTGACTCAATATTTTGATATTATGAAATTTATGAATAGGTATAGTTTGTTTATTTATTATATAAAGTTAATTCGGTTGCCAAATGTTATGGTCAATATGCACAAAAAATTTAACATGAGAAATGTTTTATTTGGAAAATTAAAACATACGAGTTTTCATGAAATTTACCTTTATCCTTTTTTATCAAAGATGACTGGCAAAAAATCGCAATTCCTAGTGTTTAGTGATACTTTAGATACATACATACAACTCTAAAACTCCAAATTTTGCTTTTGCCATTATTGTCAAAAACAGTCATCATAGTACATGAACACACAGATCAGCCTGTCTCTTTCACTCATGTTTCATATACTATATATCTGCATATATCACAACCTTAACCAGGAAGCCATTTATCAAGCACCTGTGAGGGAAATATGAATAGTTGGGTCGGCTGTGGGCCAACTGTTGCTGCCAGAATGTCAACCTAAGCAGACCCATGCAGCCTTGTGGCCAACAGTGCTAACCTCTTGCTATTTAATGCTGTCATTTATAATGGATTTTGTGTATAACCCAAACATGGAGGAGGAAAAGAGTTGCTTAGTCAGTGGTACAATTATTTGTCATGGTGGTATAATTAGTGTTGGTGGTAGAGCAAGTGATGGGGAGACAATATTGATTTTCAAGTTATAGTTAGTGATACTGGAAGTGTAGTAGTGGTTATGTTAAAAATGGAGATACTGATATTGTCTCTCTTTTGGACCCAGACTTTTTACTGACAAGTTGTTTGAGTGCCTTCAGCATTGCCATTTAATGATCACCAGAGATCTTGTCATTGAAAAACCTCAATGGTGCCAAAGCCTTACTGATATATGAGAGATTCCATTCCAGTGCTTTGAGTTTGGCTATAAGCTTAGACTCCTTGATGTGATAATGAGTAAGAATGATGCCTTCTGATGTGAGTTGTTAATCCAGTCCATTGTAGCTGCTCTTTCGGTAATGATAATCTTAATTCTCTTGGGAAGGCTCGGTGATTAGTTACGGATTTCTTGATTTTTCCATATACAGGTCAGCATCAAAATTATGACATGTTATTGTTGATGAGGAAGACAGTGGCAGGGCATCTTACATGAGGCCTCCAACTCTATCTGTACTGATTCTTTCCTTGCTCCTTTATCTGTTTTTCTCTTCTAAACTTGTTGCACTTTCATTGCCAATTTTTATCTAGTGAAGTTGTCATCATCTTTCTGTCCTATGATTTTCCAATAACCATTGATCTTTGTTAACTTTGGTCCACTTCAGAGCATCTTGAGCCACTACATCAAATTATAGTATTCTTAGCAAAAAACTCTTGCATCTTGAACCTTCCTAGATTTCTTATGCCTACTCATTTTCAAAGCCATGTAGGTGGCAGGAATTACATCTGGATTTGTGATAACAGGGTATTTTTGGATTGTTAACACCCTTCCTCTCTCCCAAATCTTCAAAATTTCCTCTAAAACTATGTTGGCAGCTGCTCTGATAGAGGATTTGAGTTCTTCAATCTGAACTTGGAAACACTGCAAAACCTATCTAGTTGGAAGCTGTCCATGTGGCATCTCTTATAGCAATGCCCTATCAGCATAAACTCAGCATCTCTACTTATGGCAGACTTGACCTAGTTGTATTAAGATATGGTGTGACCTTGAAATGTTTTACTATATACCTGGTGATGTAATTTGAACAATATAATGCTGTATTTACCTAAATACATGCACACAAGGAAAACAGACATATAATCACCCAGCATGCCTGCCAACCAAACTGTATATACAATTACCATCGTTCACACAAGTCAGTTGATGCAGTTGCAGCTTAATACATCATCCAACCAATTACAGTTTGCCACTGATGTAATCATCATAGTATTTACTTCCAGAAAGGAAAAGTTATGTAGGCTGAACCAAATAATTACAGACAGAACATGATGACTGCATAGAAAGTAGAAAAATATGGGGAATGGTATAATATTTCAATCCCTTTTATGACCAGTTATATTTTATTTTCTCTCGAGATGATTCTTGCTTTTTTTCTCGCCCTAATACTCACTTTAGTCTCCATTCTCCTTTATGTTGCCATGTCCACTCCCTGAGAGTGAAAACACTCCACTCCATCCAGTTTCTTCCCTTTTAAAGTCTCACTCGAGCCATTCTGTTTTACCCACTTCCTAGCCCTCATAACCTTACTTTTGTTTCACATTAACTGTCAACTTGCTCCTTTCCCACTTTCACAAACAAGTCACCAGCTTGAACCCATAGTAAGTGTATGACTGCTGCTTCCCACAATTTCTGAGTAGACCAACCACTTGGGGATAGGCTGTTGTAATACCCCCTTCTTCCCTCAAACAGCTAAAGCTGTGGAATTCTTTTCCTTTTTTTTTTTTTTTTTTTTTTTTTGTCCTTCCCTCTTCACCTAGATTTTCTTCCTGTAAGAGTCAGGACTACAGATCCTGTGGATCTCTGATTATTTTGTTTTACTTTTACTCTTTTTCTAACCCAAATTGGCCTTGATTAGCTATGTTTTGTTCATGCTGTGTCAGTCACGGTAGAAAAAGTGAAATAGAATCCTGAAATTTACTTTAACCGAGTCTGGATCAAGAAAAAATCAGGGAGAGTATTGGCTCATCATCATCAAATAACAATTGCATATTCACAAGTGACAATACAGAAATGACTACCCTTCTTGAAAGGTATTTCGACTTGGTATTTACTGTTGAAAATTTTTTGATATGCCACAAGCACAAAACATTTCTGGACACCAAAGAAGATGAATTAAACATTAAAGATGTTGAATGCCATTAAGTACTTATATATTTAGAAATTGCCATTAAGTACTTATATATTTAGGAATAGTGAATGTTAAATCTGTTTGTGGGTGGAGTGGTCAGGGAGGTGAATGCAAGGGTTTCAGATTTTTTTTTCTTTATTTGGGGGGTTATGATATGTTAGAAATGGATGTGCATAGGGGATGAATCAGTAGTTGTTACAAATTATATGACTTTACTAGCAGACTCCAGAGAGAAACTCAAGAAGCTGGTTATAGAATTTGGGAAAGTGTGTGAAATTAGGAAGTTGAGAATAAATGTGAACAAAATTATGGCAGTAATGTGCAATAGGAGCTTGACACAGGATGGTTTGAATGAGGAGGACCTGAAGGATGTGAATTAATAAAGTTAATTGAGACTGGACGCTGCAGTGGATGGAACCATGGGTGCAAAGTGAGTGAATGGATCAGAGAGCAACAAGAAAAGATGGATATGTTTGATGGTATAGTAGTCCCCACATTGTCGTATGACTAAGTTTAGGTGCCTTAAATGCATAAGGGAGGAAGAGAGTGGTAATTTTGAAAACTGATATCTCAGGAATGTGGTAAAAATCAGGGTGACCATGTAAGAAATGACATAGTAAGAGTGATGTGTGGTAGTAAGTGTAGTTTGGATGAGAAAGCTGATCATGGTGTACTAAAAAGGTTTAGACGTGGAGAGGATGAACAAATAAAAACTGACGAAGGAAATCTGTTTCAAAAGTGAAGGGAGCAAGTGGAGTGGAAGACTGAAATGAATTGGAAGGATATAATGATTGGAAACTAGGGTGTTAGGGCTTGAATATTGAGGAGGTTGAGGAGCATACTTTGGATGGAATTAATTGGATCACTGTGATATATTGGGATGTATACCACACGCGCTTAGTGAACTGACTCAGGGTATTTGAAACAGTCATTATGGAATAGTGCCTAAGAATTCCCTATGGAAGGTAGACTATGGTTTCAGTCATACATAATAGGTAAGTAGTGGATATGTACAAAGGAAGCCATTGTTAATGTGATCGTAATGCTACTCTGCTGAGTAAGACAAGCAGTTAGTCATTGAATATATAATAATATTTATGTCATTAATTACATAATTTGGGAACCTCCAGTTTTGTACACAAGCAGTGTCACAAATGATGTATCTCTATGTTTGTGAAGTGACTGTTAATCGTAAGGCAGCAAATATGGAAATATAATTTTCCCTTGAAGGTGTATTCCTGTAGCTTGATTACCAGCTATGTAAACCTTAACTATAGCCATGTTAGTCTGCATTTCCTGCATCATTATATGTCTTTGATCTAAGGTGGACAACATAGTAATCCACATAGAAAATAAAAATGATGACACTTTGATCCTAACAGTATTATTCTCAGTGTACATTGAGAAGGTAGAGCAGTGAACTTCCAACTGAATTTTCTAAACTGCTCACTTTGTAAGACATGTATCAGTAAAAAGAATTAATAAGAAGGCAATTTAACAAAGCTGCTATCCGTTCAAAACAGAAAACTGAGAACAGTCACTGGTTGTGCAGCTACCACCAAAACTCTACACCTATACAATGAAATAAAGATTCTCCCAGTATATTCCTCCCTCAATATGTTCAGCACTCAGTTTTTGCAACAAACCATTCCTGAACTAACCATTATCCTCCAAACAGAAATTAAGAGTTTACTCTTGCTTTACACTTCAGCAGCCTTTACTCACATATCCGCTTATCCCAGCAAACTCAACACTAACAAAACATACAGTGTACATAACAAAATGAGCTGGCAAGAACTAAACAACTGCCTCCCACCCTAGTCTTGAATATCACCCCCCTCCATCTGAAAGCACACTACCTGGGTATATATGAGATACACTTTCTTTTATACATTTTGGAGATCATATACCCTACAACATTACAAACATGAGTTTATCATGTCCACGATGCAATTACCACAACAAAGGCACTGAATGCTTACAGCTCAGTTGCCCTGCACTATCCACACATATCATAACACTTTATGACCTGTGGACCAACCCAGTAAAAGATATAAAATCATAATTGGAAAAAACAATCATTATACACTGGCCACTTGCTCACCTCAATGACAAAATCCATTCCCAGTAACTGGCAGTGAGATAGAAGGTAGTCTGCATACACTCTCCTTTGTGGTCATTTTGAACTATGATTTTATCAACCTGTTGATTTGATCTTGAACCATTCTGGAATGAAAAGAAAGACTACACAACACACACACAAAGAGTAATGGTTAGGCCGAACCATCATAACAGCCAAAGACTGTAACCATGTCATGGGAGTGGATATTGCTTTTATCTCTTGGTCCACTGGTTCATAAGACACAGTACTATACAATGTTTATGAATCATGTCATGGGAAACCCATGAATAACAGACAGTGATACTTGTCTAACATCTCTGAGGACCTAATGTGAAAGTGTAGACACTACAAGCTGATGAAGAGCAATAACCAGCAAGTTTTACACGTCAGTTAAAATTAATTAGGATGGATGGTAGCTTGGTACCACCTCAACTCTGCATTGTGATGTCATAGGCTTGGGCAGGTTGCAATATGGTGTTAAGCTGGCCTCATGTGTTTTCTGGTTGTAAGAGGACCCTAAGTAAATGCTGCCTCAGATGGTTATTGTTCTCTGTTTGTTAGTGAGAACATAAAGTTAAGTTTAGTAAAATATGGTGTCCAGTATGTTTTTTCCTTTAATGTTAGAGGAGAGATCAGTTGATAACTTTCAATCCTTAATCCTGGATTGTCTTCCACAGAAATTTAAGACAGCTAATTTATGACTATGATTTGGAATGGATTTGCTCAAGGAATCTCTGGTTGTTTTAAGTGCTTTTTTCCAGAACATGGAAACTGGTTTGTGGGTTTTAAGCCATTCAAAGTACCCCATAATTAACATGCTTCCAAATCTGATTTGCATTCTTGGCTGATTTCTCTTTATCTCATATGAGATCTGATAATCACTTCACACAAGCCATTGTTTCTCTGGAGGTAAAGAACTTCTGTTAAGATGGCACCCCAAACCACACACTCTTGTGAAAGATGTCCAGTATACTTAATGGTACTCATTTTTTTATTCCTTGGGAAGGACTAATTTTTAAGAATTAGGTGCTACAGAGGGCAGACTTAGTCTTTGGTAAGAGGTAGAGTTCAACTAAAAATTTGGAATCGGATCCCCTCTAGAAGCTACTAAAAAAAATTTTGGCTCTTGTCAATTGTTCAGGTTTGCCATAGGGCTGATGTTTGCTTTGTCTCACAGTTGAAAGCATTTAGGTATCTGTTCCATATACCATTCTTTAAGTGTATTAAATCTAAGGCACTAATCAGAGGATTTTGTTACATAATAGAAGAGCATCACAGATCTTCAACTCTTATGGAAAGTCAATTATTCCATTTAAATTCCACAGGTTTTCACGGTAAAAAGCATGGAATCTGGTGTCAATATTTTTGTAGTTCAAAAGTTTCTAGTTTTTTCTCCATAACTAATGGAACTCCTAACAATTTTACAAATGATGATGTAAGAAATTATTATTTTGTAGTCCACAATGTATGCAAAGTTTATCTGCTTCTAGTGTGCAGCATGCAAGCTCTCAATTATAAGGGTAGCTTAATCAGTGTATGAATATTTGCCAGTGTCTCCATTTCAATTTTGTTATACTTAATTAATGCTGAGGGATACGGTTGCCTCTGTTACCTGCTTCCATGCCCCTTTTCTAGCTAAGCTGTTTGTAACTTCTTCTCCACATGGCTAGAAATCCGTTTGATGACATTATGATTTTTTCCCTTACATTGCAAAATATTGGATACTGGTGAAGTATAAAGTAACCTTGATTATTCCTCTAAAAGTTATGTGTAATACTGATTTGTGAAAAGTTTACTTAACTTTACTCATCCTGTCATTAGAGAAAGGTCATTTCAATAGTATTTTCTTGGAGAGCTGTTAACAACCTTAAGTATTTCTAAATTTCAATATGGTAAAGACAGAAATCTTGAAGGTATCACTAAGAATATATTGTATTTTTATTGTTACCCACATTTATAAGAATAAGTGATGTTTGTGCCACACCCAGGGATGTTTTAGAACAGACACACTAATTCTGCCTAGGTGCAAGATTACTCCTGAGTTCATTTAATTTTGTCATTAAAACGTATTTGTTCAGTATCAAGAAGAGGCTCAATGGTTAAGATAATGTATGTGTGGACAAATTACAGACCTTTACTCATCTACCTTAGGATGTACCTTTATAGGGTATCATAGCAGTCATTTATGTTACCCTTTGAAGTCTATGATCTTCAGATAGGATATCTACTTCCTCTCCAGTTCTTGAGCATATATATTCAGTATTTCTAAGTGATACATATGAGATATTGATAGATTAGTTTTGTAAACAAGTAGTTTCACAATCTATTTGCCTTGGTCACCTTTTTTTCTTTGGGTAAGCAACCATGGGGTTTACAAGAATTCTCTTACTATACAGATACTGTATTACTATATCCCATATACTGTTTCTAAATAGGAAGTGTTTGATGCTCTGTCTGAAGGCCCCTTTTATCCGTGACTGCATATGCGAAGTAAGAAAGCAGTTGCTCACACTATTTGATTTTTCACATGTATTAAGACTTTTTGCCTTGCAATATTCAGAACACCTTGAGTCATGGTTAGAAGGCAAGGTTTTGAGCGTTAACCTTTTCTGAGCTTTAGACATAGTAACACCTTCTAGCTCCATCTTTGAAAATATCATGATACTAAAAGTTAGCAACTCAGGGAGAGTACAAGGAGGAATGACATAACAGTGTGACTGGAAAAAGTGACTTCAGATTGTTGGTTTAGTTTATATTTGGTTAATAACTACTGAACAGTCATTAGAAAAAGTGGTTGTATCATTGGTAATGAGTTTTAATTTTATGTGAACTTTAGTCATACCGGTAATGTTTACAATATTTTTCATTTTGCCTGTGCAATTTGGTGGGTTGCACAAAAATTGATGGTCTGTACATCCTTATTTGTGATGAATTGGATGAAGAAACATGGTTTTTGTATTCATACACCATTGTATAACTGTTGATATGAATATATTCAACAGGACCAAATAATCATCTCTAGCTTTGCATAAATCTATGTAGAGATAAAAAAATTTATTGCAAAACATGCTCTTTTTCTAAGGCTCAGCAGGAAATCTTGCAGAATTAATTATCCAATTTGATTATTGTCAAATATAATTTTCCATTACGTTTTAGCCATGCTAAATAGTTCTTTGGCATTTTAACTATATCTCATGATATTTTTTACAGACTGACATTCTCAGAAGATGAAAACAGAGAGAATACCAGCTGTGTGAATCATTTGGCAGCACAGTCATCAGAATGGAACAGTTCCAGCGTGTTCACATGGTGGCTCCCACAGTTTCTGTAGCAAATGTGCCAACCTCTTCTGTGAGTGCTTCCAGTTACACTGAGTTAGAGGAATTCCTTGTACCTGCCCCAGTGCAGGTTGAACTTGGGGGCAATGTTGCAAGACAAATAAGTCAACAAATTCAGCATGTTCATTTTGCAAATGTTACTCAGATGCAACCTGTGCAGTTAACAGCATCGCCTACTACTCCAGCTCCAAGAACCACAGAAAGCCCAACACCAGTCATAGAAACCCATATTGCAACATCTGTTGAAGCTCCAAGGCCCAAACCTTCACCAAAACCTCGTGTTCGTAGTGGTACTGGAGAAAGAGTAATGTGCCCAGATTGTGGAAAGTCTTTAGCATGTGGAGCAAATCTTGCTGAGCACATGCGTACGCATACAGGGGAACGTCCCTTTGTGTGTGATGAGTGTGGGGCTTCCTTTGCTGCTAAATCAAATTTAAGAACTCATAAAAGATTGCACACCGGAGAAAGGCCATATATGTGTGGTGTCTGTGGTAAAACCTTTTCTCAGAGCTCCCACTTACCAAGTCATATGCGAGTGCACACAGGAGAAAGGCCATATGAATGTCCTGAATGTCCCAAGTCTTTCTCTTCAAGTACTACTTTAAGAAATCATCTTCGAATTCACAAGGGTGATTGTCCATTCAAATGTGAATTTTGTGGAAGAGGGTTTGTTTGTAAATCATGGCTACAAGACCATTATAAAGTTCATACTGGAGAAAAACCTTTCCAATGTGATATTTGTAATAAGTGGTTTAAAGATAAATCGTACATAACCAAGCATAAATCGAAATATTGTGGTAATGATGGCTACAAAAAGCGCTGGAGAAGACCTGGTGTTAAGAAACCACCTGGAAGAAAGCCAGGTAGTGTGGCAAAACCAAAGGTTTTTGAAGAAGATGATCCTGATCAGCCAAAACGGCCAAGGGGACGACCCAAAGGATCAAAAAATAAGAGAGGGAGAAAGAGAAAGCAAAAAAATGTGCGTAAAAAAAGACGTAATACAACTACTGATTCTGATGCAGAGTTTGAGGAAATGCTTCAGGAACATGAATCAGATAGACTAGCATTACCTAAAGAGGAAGGGGCTTCTGGCAATCCTGAAGAAGCACCTGAGTTGGAATTAATTGAGCATTCTGATCAGCAACATCAAGAGCAAGAACATCATAATGAATACCATCCACAGTATCAGTTTGAGGCACAGCATGATCATCCATCACAATCAGAAACTCATTCTGGAAAACCAAGTGATTCCCTTACAATATCTCACATTCCTGTGGTGCAACTTCATGTTGCAATGCCCCACACCTCATTACAAACACATGTTCAGCAGACACATGTCCAACACAGTCA
Organism: Panulirus ornatus; assembly: GCF_036320965.1. NCBI lineage: Eukaryota > Metazoa > Arthropoda > Malacostraca > Decapoda > Palinuridae > Panulirus > Panulirus ornatus. Next base: position 3,163,555 of record NC_092276.1, read on the forward strand.
TATTCATCAGACACTTCCACAACCACAAGACCTCGTTCAACCTCAAAACCTTACCCAGTCTCAAAATCTTATTCAACCCCAGAATCTTGTACAACCCCAAAATCTTGTTCAGCCTCAAAATCTTGTACAACCTCAAAATCTTGTACAGCCTCAAAATCTTGTACAACCACAAAATCTTTCTCAAGCCCAAAGTCTAAACCAGCCTCAGAATCTCTCTCAACCACAGAATCATTCACAGCCACATAATCTTTCCCTTGCACAGAACTTGTCACAACCACAAAACCTCTCCCTGGCCCCTAAACTTGTTCAGTCACAAAGTATTCACCAGCCTCAGAATCTCTCTCAACCACAAAATCTTTCACAGCCACAGAACTTATCACAACCTCAAAATTTGTCTCAGACTCAAGCAATTCCCCAACCTCAGAATCTCTCTCAGTCTCAGAATTTAACTCAATCTTCTAACCTAGCACAACCTCAGAATTTGTCTCAGCCACAAAATTTGTCCCAAAACGATAATTTATCTCAGCCTCAAAATCTCTCTCAACCCCAAAATCTATCTCAGCCTCAAAATTTAAGTCAGACTCATGTATCACTTCAAGATCATTTGAATCAGCTTGCACAGCCTCATCAAACAATACATATGGTTTATTATAATTCTTAAACAGATTATTTGGCTCATAATACCTTTATATATTGTTGAAAATCAATTATTGATAGATATGGATATAAGAATAAAATTTTTATACTGGATATCTGTTATGTAATACAGTACAGTATTAAAGCCAGTATGAATTGTAGTGTATTGAAAGGGGTTGTATAGTTGTTGCAGTAATGACAGCAGTAATGACAAGATACTGTATTCTGTTGTCTTTTTAACCAATAATTTTCTCTTGGAATTACGAAATGGTTGCTAATATGTTTTATATTCTTTCCCTTTTTTCATTTACTTCAAACCCTTGGATGATGGCCTTTACAAAAATCTCTACAATTTAGTTTCATGTATATCATTATTGTCCATACCTGTATGTTTCCTTACATTCAAAATTGTATGGAATATGAAAATTCCCCCAAATTTTAGTCTCCAACTGTCATCACACATTTAGCTCTTGATGACCCAAGAATGATGTTTAAAATATTTACTTTATAATTATGCTTGTTGATATGGCTACAACATTGTGAAACAGTCAAACATTTGCTCACTATCTCAGGTTTGCTGTGCTTTTGCAAACATGATCCTTTGCTTTATGTGTCTGCTTATTTATATGTGATCACCAGGCAGTCATATCTCACAAATGAAGTAGAGCAGTACAGGAAGAACCTTTTCCAGAAACTTCATTTTCCAGAAATCTTTATAGTATGATTATCCAGAAGCATCATTCAGTATGTTCCATTGAATTTGGCTCGCTGGTAAGATGAATACAAAAGTTAATCATCTCTCCTTTTTTTAAGAGGTGATAGGACATGGGCAAAAGCATGAACGAAAATGTAAATAGCATGAGAAAATAAATGTAGAGAAGCTTAATTAGAGTTGCTCAGGTGTTTGTGGACCTATCTGAAAATGGGAAGGTTATAGGAAGAGGGAAAGACAAAAGAAGAGAGTTCCAGAGCTTCACTGTTTCAGGAAAGGAGATACTGGTCTCCCTTGTTTGTACTGAATTTGCAAGTGTCAACTTCGTACATATTCAATTGAAATTTTGCTAACCAAAGTTCACTTGCACCAAGTGAGGATTCACAGTTACATGATTTGGGCCTAACTAACGTATGTTTGAAAAGAATACACAATAATCTATGCATACTTGAATTTTAAATCATGTTTAAAGCCTGTTGAATTACTAATGTTAATATAATGATAAAGAAAACATGGCAAATAATGAGAGGTAAGACGAACAAACACACAAGTTATGAAAGTGCCAGGTGTTGGGCCTTTCCTCCTACCCTGGTAGGCTTTCATTGTTCACCATATTTGATTTGCTACTAATCTATCCATATCAGTGATTTGAGTGGCTTTTCATAGTTTTTCATCTCTCTCAGATAAGCTAAAATAAATGTTTATTTTTTGAAAAGTGTAGGCATGAAGGAGGCCTGCTGCCTGGCTTTCTCCGTGTTGTTTGTTTATGTATCTACTGGTGAGTACTGTATGCTCATTTATAAATTTATTTATTATTATCTACAGTATTTTGTCATAAAACTGTGATTAGTGCAAGCATAATAACTTAATATAGTACAGAATACTTGTCAAAAGGGGAACTAATTTTGGCACTTGTATAACACCCCCAGCTTTTGGGAATCAGCATGTTTATATTACTAGACAGTGTTATGAAATTTAGTAATGGAAAATAAGGGTGAAAAGCATGTGTGGAATAGAATGAATTGGAACAACATGGTTTACAGGGGTCAGGGTGCTGTTTATAACTGAACCCAGGCATGTGAAGTGGCAGGGAGAAATCTTGGAAAGGTTTGTGGAACCTGGTTGTAGTTAGTTTAGGTACATTACACATGACAGCTAGAGAATGGATATGAGCAAATGCGGCCTTTCTTCGTCTGTTCTTGGCGCTACCTTGCTAACATGGGAAATGGTTAACAAACTTGAAAAAAAAAGTTTACAAAGAATTATAGGTTGTAATTGCATTTTTGTTCTAATAAATTTGACCAGGCTACTTTTTCCTCATACCAGTGTTACACAGGTCCAAGTTTGGAGAGGAAATATGTTTTGAATAAATATTAAAGTAAGGGGGACAGTGGTTTTAAGTATGTAGAATTAAACTTTCAGCATAAGTGAATATGATTCAAGTTAGATCATTTATGGAGAGAAGAAAGAGGGTAGATGATGGAAAAGAAATCTGAGGAACATCACTCTTAGCAGATTAAGTGGGAGAAATCACTCCATCTGTGATTGTTACAATGGAGCAAGTGAAAAAAAAAGCTATGCACTAAAAAATGGAAAGAAAAGAAAACCCAAATGAAGGAGGTTTAAAATTCAGACTTATGGCACACCCTGTCAAAAGTTTTAGAGATGTGGAGGGGCATGAAAAAAAATTCACCAAAATCCCTGAGAGGAGGTTGGACTAGAGGTGTATCACATAGGAGAGAAGATCACCATTAGACTGAATCTGTAAGCTCTGTCAGAAAGTGAAAGTTCTTTCAAAAAGTGAGATACAGAAGTGTACCTTCACTGAAATAAAGACGGGCAGAAAAAGAAGGCTGATTTTAAGATTAAGAAGGTATTCCCTTGGACACATACAAAGTCTTAACCATTTAGCTCATAAACTTCATATTTGAGCACCTGGGCAAAAATGTCCCAGAATAACTAAGAACATTCTTATTCAGGTGGTTAAAGGACGAATACAAAATATGGAAATACCAAGTTTACAAGACTTTTTTGTTTGAGAATATGTAGTAGACCAGCAAGTTGCCAGGGAAACATTTCCAAAAGTATGAAATGATGCTATAAAAGAGCATTCCTTCTTTTAGTACTCCTTTCCTTCTCCACTGGTAGTCCTTTTTTTTATAAGTTATGGCCAGCCTTCCTTTTTTTTCATTTTCCTGCAGAGAATATTTCCTAACCTATAATTAATATTCTTAAGATCCATCACAGAAAACAGTAAATGTAATTTTATGTATATTTTTTTTAAAATTCTAAGCCCAGTTATTGCTTACAGCAGCTAATACTGTTTTTGCATGATGACTAATGGCATGCATAGAAAGGCTCCAATACATTATACCAGAATTGTATGATACTCATATATGTATTATGAAGAATACTGTCAGTGTCATGTGATCATTCACCCTAAAGAAACCAGAGAAATCTCATATTTTCATATTTTGTTTATGAAATAAGCATCATATGTAATTGTGATACACTGCACAAGATTGGATTTCTGTCTCATTGGTATGTCCAAATCTTCTGCATTAGAAAATGAAATTTCTATGTTACTCCAGATAGTTTTTATATTGGTACCTAATGTGCTAGAGAAATAGATGCTGAAATTCTCTTTTCAGCATCAGTAATTATGTAATGATTTTTAAATAAAGCAATAAATATGCAATATTATCTAGAATGTACTTCACAAAAACTGAATTCTCAATAAGAACACAGAAATATGAAGAAAAGCAAACCAGATATAATCTCATTTTAAATAGGCAGCAAAGTTTGATTTATCTTTTGGGTTTTTCCCACAAAATATTATCCTGAGGAACTATCACCATAATCATCAAATGTAGCTGAATATCTATTTGACAGTTAGCTGAGTATATCAAGTTTGCATTTCAGCTGGTGCCTACCACATTAGTAAGCTGCTTAAAACCAGAGGAAAAATTCTGTTTCTAAAAACACATTTGGAAACATTGGAATATTGCAGGCTGAATGACATGCTTTTGAAAGACCCATACTGTATAGTGAAACAATGGAGGTTATTATGCATATAAAGGATAGGAAAAGATGTTAGGTGAAAAATCCTTTTTGGAAGAATGTTTTACTTCTACCCATGCCAAGTTTATACTGCATATGTGGTCTTGGCTGTGTTTATAGATACAGTGGACATGGAAATAAATATAGGACATAACCTCATCTGAAAATGCCTTGTACACTAGATTAATGAATGATAATGAAGATATGAAGTGTAAGATGTATACCTTCCCTTACCTTCCTGCCCTACAATTCCCCTCTGCAAGGACCCCACAGTACTTGGGAAGCTACCTACATCCACTGGGCAGGATGAATTCAAAAAGTGTGGTAACATTGTGTGTATGTCTTCATCAGATGAGTGCAGGACAATATATCCAACCTGTTATGATTACCTTACTTTGCTAAGAATAAGATTTATGATGTATAATGATAGATACTGAGTAGGGATGGATAGATGCTAAGGATATAGAAGAGATGAGGCAAAGATATGAAGAGTAAGGTCTTGTGGACATGTTAAGAAGAGAAGGCAAGAGAAATGTAGGGTAAGGGACAGGTAGTAAGGGTTGTGGCATAAGAAATGAGGGAAAGTTTGTGAAGAGTAAATGTATGAGGGGCAAAGAGAGGAACAAGGTTATTTGATTTAAAGACCATCAACTTGTGGGCTTCTGTTCGTTGGTTGCCACTAAGCACTTACATATCACTTGGCCAGGGTAGCTTACTTGCAGCCGAGTTTCATATGAACCTCAAGGATCCTGGTGAAGACTTCAGGATGTCCTCTCAAAGACAATGTACATGATGCTTACACTTCCAATCTTTAGAGGACCTGCTAAATCATACACTCAAATGAGGCAGAGGACTAAGTCCAAATGGCATGAGGCAGAACAGAATTGCTGCAATCCCAGGCCCCATGAAAACTGTCATCTCCATGTCTGCTTCATCCTAAATAACTTGATACTTAGACTTTAAAGCCAATTATCATGACCTAACTGTAAAACCTTCAGTATATAGTCCACCCTTGGTGCCAAGATATGAATCCTTGGTGCTGCTACTGCTGAGGTCCATGTAGTCAAGGCAGTATCTTGTAAACCCATCCCTCCTCATTAATAGGGCTACTAATGATCATAGGTCACGGATCATCCACAATACCTTAGAACAAGTTCTCCATCACTTCATTAATTTCCTTGCACTGCACTGGGCACATCCCATAAGACAGCTTCTTAAACTGGATGGTGGCCTCTGATCGGGATGTAGAGTACCACCAAGTTATTCCATCTCAAGACTTGCTTTCTGTCCAAAAAGTTTCCTGAATGGTCCAAGGTTGAGTGGTCATAGGGCCTCTCCTTAGTAAAATTCAGCAAGAAGTTTTGTACTTCCCTAGACAGACCATAACTAGCTTGCAAATTTTTTTGTGCATTATCTGGTCAACCTTTCATTGTTCTCATTGACCTCTCCACTGTCTTAAGCTTTTGAGTTCTATTGTCTTGTCATGATGGAGATTCACAGACAGCATGTCCATTAATGTCCTTAAACTATCTCAGCTTCTGTTCTTCCCTTGATCAGGCCTATTCTAGGAGATAGTCCACATTGCAGCAGATAGTTGTCTAAGATATTGGAGAAATGATAGGCTTCCTGGCCAAAGATTTTCTATGGAAACCATCTTCAGGTCAAGACAACACTTATTAATTAATAAATAAAAGCAATGTTAGTAGGTTTAGAAAGGTTTCATGAAGTGTTTTAGATACTTACGAGTGGACATGGCAGCAAATGGAGCTGTGGAAACAGGAGTGAACATAGACTGATGCGGGTGCGAAGTTTCTGGGAGAATAGAATGAGAGAGTGTTCTCAGGGTGGGCAGAAATAGGCATGTTTAAATGTACAGTAGTTCAAACAATGTTATATGAATGGGTGGCATGGACTATAGAAGAGGATGTGCAAAGGATGGCGGAAATGTTTGGTAACAATATATATGGTGTGAGGTCATTTGACTGAATAATAAATGGGTAAGAAAGAGGTGTGGTTATAAAAAGAAAAGTGTTTGCTAACACGAAAGAGGATGGGCTGAAATGGTTTGGACATATGGAGTGAATAAGTGGGGAGAGGTTGACAAAGAATATATGTCAGAAGTGGAGATAAGGTGAAGGGGGTAACCAAACTAGAGATGGAGAGATGGAGTGACAAAGATTTTGAGTGCTTGGGGTCTGAACATGCAAGAGGGTGAGAGGGATGCACGGGATAGTGAAGCGGAATATGATATATAGGGGTCGACGTCCTATCAGGGGACTGAACCAGAGCATTTAAAGCGGCGAGATTAACTATGGTAAGATATTTGGGGTATGGGTGTGAGTAGGTGATTGTGGTTTCAGTGGTGTACCTGACAGCTAGAGAGAGAATGGATGTGAGCGAATACGGTATTTCAGTGTTTGTTCCACGTGTTAACGCAGGAAGCAAACGAATATGGAAAACTACACACACACACACACACACACACACACACACACACATATATATATATATATATATATATATATATATATATATATATATATATATATATATATATATATATATATATATATATCCCTGGGATAGGGGAGAAAGAATACTTCCCACGTATACTCTGCGTGTCGTAGAAGCCGACTACAAGGGGAGGGAGCGGATGGCTGGAAATCCTCCCCTCTCTTTTTTTTTTAATTTTCCAAAAGGAACAGAGAAGAGGGCCAGGTGAGGATATTCCCTCAAAGGCCCAGTCCTTTGTTCTTAACGCTACCTCGTTGACGCGGGAAATGGCGAATAGTATAACAAAAGAAGGAACAGAGAAGGGGGCCAGGTGAGGATATTCCCTCAAAGGCCCAGTCCTCTGTTCTTAGCGCTACCTAAATAATGCGGGAAATGGCGAATAGTATAAAAATATATATATATATATATATATATATATATATATATATATATATATATATATATATATATATATATATATATATATATATATTATTTTCCAACTTATAGCTTAAATAAAAAACTCCCACCTGAAACAACTCAAATTTGTACCAATGTACACGATGATAGACATCTCAAATCAGCACTTATGGCAACTTAAATTATCTATATCCTGTTCACAGGACATTTTTCTTTAACATGCTTTCACGAATTGAGCATAAGCTTTGATATACTCGAAGTACGTCGAGAACCAGCCCATTACACCAAATGCTTAAAATTATCTGACAGAGTGTGCCGAGCTGTGCTAATGTTTCTTTCGTCCAGAGAAGCAGGTGAATGAGTCATTGCCATCTTTTGCCTGCAGATTGTTTCTCTGAGGGAAAGTAACAGCTTCCGACTCGGAAATTTGACATATTTTTTTTTTAGTGCAAATAGCCTATTATGATGGTCATTTGCCGACTGCAGATTATAGTTCTGTATTTAGAAAAGAATTAAACACAAGGAGATGGATAACCAATACGAACGATATGTTGAATTACGAGTTATTTATTCAAAAGGGCAACTTATGCCGAAGAGACGTTTATGAATGACTAGGAAATGGAAATAAGGTAGTATTAATTGAATTGAACAAGAGGTCGGTCTAGATAGCAGTTAAATCGTAACACAGACAAGCATAATGTATACTGTTTCTCTAATACTTTATAACAGAAAATTTGCATTGTTTGATAGTAATAAATTCAATTTTTTTTGTCAGGATGATTGCCATTAGGCAAGAATGTGATGGCAGATACCAATAATGCAACTTTTTTGTGGTCTATTATTCGCCATGATCATAATACACTGGACTGTATGTACACCTTTGGATGTTGTGATTACTTATATTAGCATGAATCCGGTCATGTATACATTACTGTGGGATCCTGGGCGTCCCACTACTGTCCCAATGGATTGTTGGAACCTTTCGTTGCCAGCTCTAGCCATCAAGATGGCGGCAGGCGCCAAGGGTTCTTTGTTCTGTATATTATTATGAACTAAATCTATGAATTCTATCCTTGAAAAATAGATAATAAAATTTAATATGATAAAAATTAAATGTTCTACATTTATTTGAGAAGTATGAGTACGATTTAAAGCACCATGACATTTTTGTAAATTTTTATAACATAATAGTGGCAACTGTCTTGTAAACAGCCAAGGCTTCCGACTACTCCCATCGGCCGCTGTAACTAACGTGGAATATTCAGAAGGACGCCCTATTTTCCGAGTGTTTGGTAAGTAAACCTGTTTCCCTCATTTTATTAACAGCCAAAGAGTATTTTGGTGGTGATTGGAAGTGAATGGTGATCATGATTGAGCGAGAAAAGTGTGGTGTTTTGTGGCGGCCCTCGGTCACCCATCGAGACAGAGACGCCACACCTCGCCAGACACTGTTGTCATGTTAACAGTTAGCTTTAATCAGGCAAGGCTTTTCACAGCTGGCCTATGTACGAGGTGTTCTGTATGTTGTGTACCTGAGGGAATGGTAGTAAATGGTATGATGTGCCACAACACTAGTAACGTGCTGCGTATCATTGCCTCGTGATTTTCATTTGAAATTAGCTCCCGGAAAATTTTTGTTTGAAAGTTCTTAAGATTTATTAAGGTTATCACTAAAGAGCATAAGTTTTAGTTCTGGCTGTCATTGGTTCCCCAGTAGCAAGAATTTGGTCGTTAGTACGAGTGAAAGTAAGGCTTTCAGTTCCGGACTTGTAAATAGGGCGAGCCCACCTTCCTCTTCTACACCATGATGAATTATCACCTGTTGTGACGAGCGTCTGTCATTTAGGACCTTCTTCATCACATAGACTTAGGTTAAACACGAATTAGACGTGCACGGGTTTGTAGAAACGAAGTTGGAGTTATTGCCTAGCTAGATGAAGCAATTGTCTTAGATGCAAGTGTTAAGGAAAGGTAATTTCTTCTTTATGAGCGTAGATAATTAGAATCACCAGTGTATTGAATGTTGAAATTGTATTATTTCAGTATGATTTTAAAACCAAGAAGCAAGTCTTTTATCGGGTTAACTTAATAACCAAGTATAGAAATTGCCTTAAAGATGAATTCCAGATTTTTGGTATTTGAGTTTGAAAATTACCCTAATTAAAGCTGTGAAAGAGTATTTTGATGCCAGATAAAACAGAATCTTTCGTACGTAGAAAAAGTGCTTTCAGTTTTCCTTAAAAATTATATGCAGAAAAACTGAATAAGTTGTACATCTTCCTTATGGCGTCTGTACCAACAAATCCAGTTTTTCGTAATTTGTCCAAATGAAGCTCTGTTAAGGTTGCAACCCTTATGGAACTTTTCAGCATGTTTAAGTTTCTTTGAATGCCATCTAGCCAGAGAAAGAGCACTTTTTTTTTTTTTTTACTGCATTGCAATAAGGTTAGTTCATCAGGCTCTTTGAGCAGCTTTTGATAATGTTTAAACAACAAAAGTAATGGGCAAGTAAGGTAATGAATGAAAAGATCCAAACCTAACTCCTGTTCAAGGAATGTTGCTCTACCAAACCCAACCATAACTAAGCCACTGTACCCTTTATTTGGGGATATCCTTATTCCATTGGACCTCCTCTTCATAACATTTTAAGAGACCTAGTACAACTGCATTTTTTTTCTTTGGCCTAATAGAGCCACCATATATTGTGTTTAATACTTCTCTTGTGTTCTTTAAGTACATGTATGGTCCTTATGCTCCCAGCTATAGGTTTTGCACCAGATTGTTATTCATTGATAATGAATATTTTTGGTTTTTGAAAAAAAATCTATGTATTATTTGTGTACTCGATCTATTCTCAAGAATTTGAAAATGGAGGTCACCTAAACCTTTAAGTTCCTTTTGTAAGGAGCTTTTAGAAAACGAGGGAAATACATATTTGCTATAATTTCATTAATTGATTTTAAGCTACTTTTTAGATAAAATATGCTGTACATGGTGGTCCACTTAGTCACCATCCTGAAGTAGAGTATGTTGATCCAGATGCAGCTTGCCTAAATGGCAGAATGGAACTGCTGTAAATGTTATTGAATTTAGTAGCATTTTGTTAGGATTGATAAATGATTGCCTTTAGGTACAAAATTGTGGCCTTTTGAAAGTGCTGCACGACATATTTTTTATATTGATTTTCTGAAAATACAGTGTTTCATTTAACTTAAGGTTACATGTATTGAAGTGTTTATTTCCACATTGTTAAAAAACAAAAAGGTACCATTGTTTTGTATAGTGAAAAAATGAATTCCTTAACCCATTCACTGCGACTTGCTGTAAATATAAAGCTACTCTGTGTATGGAAGAATTTCAGTAAATCAAATGGATACCTGTATCATATTTTGACTTCACAGATTGGTGGTGTACTTATCCCTGAGTAGCAAAAAATATAATATTCCATTAGCTCGTCTTTCATGTTGAAGGGTCAAAGTTTGCTTGTGTTTGAGGGGAAATACCCATTATCTGTGCCAGATGCATGAGTATTTTTGTGTGTTCCCTTTCCACACACTTTTTCTTTCTCATTCATTACACTAATGCATTTTTTAGTGTTTGCATTAGCACATAGATTTGTCAGTATCTGTCTTTTGCGAATACATTTTACCATTGATATGTACTGAAACTCAAATGATGCAGGAACCTTTCTGGGAAAGATGTTTCAGCCTGCAGTTTCTTTTACAGGGACCTCTCAATTTACATGTTACATTCTTCAAAATGGTCAAATAAATCGAAACCTGAAATTCAATTTATGTAAGGAATGGAGATTTTGGGATTTCATTTGTCATAATGTAGTGCCGATTATTAAGCTAGCTGAAAACTACAGTATACACATTTTTAAATTGCTAGCTTATTTTCTTGTGGCTAAATATTTGCTGTTATGTAGGTAAACCATTTGTTTTCAGCTAGACTGGTTGTTGATTCACACCAAATCTATTGCAGATGATTGCTAAGGTTCAAGTGAATAAAAGACATTTTTATTGTTACCCTCAAGAGGTGAGGGTTGAGCCCAAAAAAGTTAGGGGTCCTTAGTGCAGAGTTTATTAAATATATTTTTTTGATAATTAAAAGGAAATGTTAAGGAAAGTTAAGAAAAAAAAAGGCAAACTAACCTTATCTGATGCTGAACTGATATTCAAATTTTGTGTGCCAGCAGGTTAATACACTACCTGAATTTGCTGCTGACTTGACAGAATTTGTTATGGCATTGTTCCCCCAAGTGCCATTATGCATGTTTACATTGCTCACACTTATATGTGTTCTCATTTTATAGTAATTATGCTTTTGGAGACTGTAATATGATACTTTGTGGTTAATCGATATTTATTATGTAGAATGTATCACTGTGCACCATAGGGTTTTCACAAATGACTTTATATGATTTTTTGATAAATCACTTATATTTATTGTTTACATGTGCACTGTTGATAATTTTATACAGTGTCATTCATTGTGCAATGACCTGACCAGTCTACATACAGTGTTTAACTCCCCTGTCTTGTTTTAGAATATTCCTTTCATATTTCCTCAGTATATAGTTGTAAACCATGCCATTTCCAGTGCCTCCACCGTAAAATGCTCAGCCCTCTGAGGAACTCCAGTTCCTCATTCTTATACCTAACAGCGATGATAAAGTGAGTTACATTTTCATATCATCCATTGCATGATACAAGAATGAGTTTGAATATCACATATTAGCCGAGGAAGCTAAAAGACTAGAAAGAGACCCAAACCAAGTCTTTAACTGGGCCACTAATAAGAACGTGTTATTCAGTGGAGATAAACGTCAGCTCTTCTGGTATGGTGAAAATGAAGAAATAAAAGCAATATAGAATATTGAACACACAGAGACTTTGTCATAAACCACTTGGATAGTGTGAAAGACCTTGAATTGACAACATCGTAACAACTTAACCTTCAACGATTACAACAAAACAATGGTTGCTCATGCTGGAGGATAGTAGACGGGATCCTGTGGACCTTCAGGACAAGGGAAGAAAAACTGGTGATTATGCTAAAGACTGATTCTTTCACTATCTGAGTATCACTACATTCTAACATCACCTTACAAGGCAGGCAAAATTGCAGAATTAGAAAATAATCAGATATCTTTCACAGCCTATATTAATGTGGTACAGGAACAAAATTACTGGAATAAATGAAATCTCTAAAGCTATACTCCCTGGAGTGCATATGGGAGAGGTATATCTTTATTTATACCTGGAAAGTCCTAGGTTTGGTTCCCAATTTATATTTAAGAATAATGTCCTAATAGCATGATGGGCATGGAAGATATTGTGTAATGCTATCTCTTACATCCAAATGTGTGATATGCACCAAAAGAGAGAACACCCTAAACACCTGTGGCCCAAAACTCTTCAACACCTTGCTAGCTACTATCAGATACTCCATGGGATACATATTAGGAAAGTTTAAGTGTCCATTAAACAAGTACCTACAAATTGTACCATACCAGCCAGGCTGTGAGGGGCTACGTAGGCCTGTGGGCTGTGCATCCAACAGTTTGGTTGACAAACTACCCAATCCAACAGCTTAGGCTCTGCCCAAGCTGTGGGAGTGAAGACCCCTGAAGACTTCATCAGGTATTGTATATCATAATCAAAATCACTTTTGCTGTTATGATCAGTATAATGTTCAGCATCCATGGAATCAGTATCATTATCATTACTACCTTACAGGCAATTACTTGCTAGGTCCAGCACACTTATCTCTGACTGGAAGTAATGAATGCACACACTTTGATGGACATGGCTGAACCTTCCCTCTCTTTGTTGTATAGGTAACTGACACAGCAGGATTCATTCCTTATGCTAATTATAGTAGTTTGTAACAAGTTGTCCATGCATACTGAACAAGCAGACCTTCAAGTCAAAAGAGGCAGGAAGAGGCAATCCATAAAGATATGCTTACAGACACTTTGCTGAGCACTTATAACTGCAGTGAAGGGGTTGAGGCCATTAAAAGGATATTTGGGTTCCACTTTGGGTAAGAACAGGATGGATGTTGGAAGGGAAGCGGTTTTGAAGACAATTTTATTCTTGCGCAGGTGTTGAAGAAATTTTGCAAAGAAAAGTGCTTATGAGGTTGATAGGAAAGCTCTTTGAAGAGTAGTAACTACTTAGTGTGCATGGAAGACTCCTGAATGTTGTAAAGAGCATTTGTAATGGTAGTGCTTGTACGAAAGTGAATGCTGGCATAACATGAAATGACCTAGTTATGTTTTGGTAATGTTAATTTGCTTGTTAGATCAGGTGAAATCATGGATCACTTGTGATTTGAGTGAGCGGATGCTGAAAATATTTTATGAATGAGATGGAATGTTTTATTATTCTGAATATTGTGAAAATGCCAGAAATTATTAAAATAGGTATTTGGGATGAAATTCAGTAAGGACAGTTTTGGTAAAGCTAGGGTTGAAAGAAGAGTCTAGCATATGAGAAAAGTTTCAGAAACACAGAGAACTTATTTGAATGGGAAGGATTAAGTGTAGAGATTGCATGAAGCTTAGATTATGTAGTAACTGTCCAAATTCAGATGCATGCAAGGAATAGAGTGAATTGGAATGATGTGGTATATGAGTATTGATGTGCTGTCAATAGACTGAACCAGGGCATGTGAAATGTCTTGGGTAAACCATGGGAAGGTTTGTTGAGCCTGGAAGTGGATAGGGAATCGTTGTTTCCGTTCATTATACATGACAGCTAGAGACTGACTGTGAACAAATGTTGCCATTTTTGTGTGTTTTGTGGCACTACCTTGCTGACGCAGGGAGTGGTGTTGCTGTTTCCTGTGGTGCAGGTAGGGCTGGGAATGGATGAAGGTAAGCAAGGATGAATATGTACATGTGTGTATATGTATATGGCTGTATACGTACATGTATGTGCATGTTGATATGTATATGTACATGTATGGACGTGTGTGTATGTATATATGTGTGTATATGAGTGGAGGGATCTTTCTTCATGTTTCCTCGCACTACCTCGCTGATGTGGGAAACGGTGATCAAGTATGATGAATGAATATAATGATATATATATTTATTTATTATTTTTTTATTATACTTTGTCGATGTCTCCCACGTTGAGGTAGCGATTATTATTATTATTATTATTATTATTATTATTATTATTATTATTATTATTATTATTATTATCATTACTATTATTATACTTTCTGGGTGTCGTAGAAGGCTACTAAAAGGAGCGGGAGCAGCTGGCTGGAAATCGTCCCTTTTTGTACTACTTTCCAAAAGAAGGAAAAGAGCAAGGAGCCAAGTGAGGAATTTTCTCTGTAAGGCTCTCTCATATGTTCCTGATGCTGCCTTGCTCATGTTATTTTCTATTATACCTAATCGCTGTTTCCTGCATCAGTGAGGTAGCACCAGGAAACAGACGAAGAATGGCTCATCCACTCATATACACATGCACACATAAACACCCATACACGCACATATACATACATATTCATAACATATACATATATACACTTGTACATAATCATACTTACTTGCCTTCATCCATTCCTGGCGCTACCCTGTTCCACAGGAAACAGCATCGCTACACCCCTGCTTCAGCAAGGTAGTACCAGGAAAACAGACAAAATGGCCACATTTATTCATATTGTCTCTAGCTGTCATGTGTAATACACCAAAACCACAGCTCCCTATCCACATCCAGGACCCATAGGACTCCTTTCTATTTTTGTGAGGCTTTTGCAGCATTCAAGAAACTGGCTATTTCCAGTGGTCAGGACCATAGGTTATAGAGCATTGTGATATGTGTGTCTGTGTTTAGAGAGTGCAGGGCAGCTGATTTGTAAGTGCTTAGTATCTTTTCTATGACTGCTGCACTGTGTGCATGAAGGGTCTTGGGATATATTGAAAATGTGTTTGTCTTGTTGTAGTGATGGGTAATATCCAGAGCATAAGTAGGAGAATGTGACATGTTTTTCTAGGGTGTATGTCTGGTGGGTAGGAGTTTAAGTCCAAATGACTTCAGAGGTTGATTGTTTAGTGCTAGTCAGATTATTTCAGTGTGTACATGTTTTGTCAGTGTTATATTTTTTGAGGTATGGGGAATAAGTTAGAAAAGGTCACTGGAGTGTGAGGCAGGAGTAAGCTTTTTATTTCTACTTGGAGGTTGGTTGTTTGTTATTGTGTGGTTTGGGTCAAGTGCTGTTACATAGAAATGAGTGCCAAGCATGTTAAGGTGGGACTATATTAGGAAGATCTTTGTTTCATTGTGAAGGTGTTGGGTGTGTGGTTGCAAGGCACCTAGTGGTTGTTCTGTGTGCTATTTTGTATGGTTTGTGGCATTTTTATATTTACTTTTGAGAGGATGGAATACCAGGCAGGTGAGGCTTAGTTTAAAGTGGAGCAGATGAATTTTTTATGTATGATGGCGAAGGATTCTTTTGTATGTCCAAATCTCATGCTATTTGTGTTCTAATGACATTAAGTCTGTGTGTTGCTTTTGTGTTGTTGGTGCAGGGAGTTAATGTCATCTGTGTTTTAAATGTATTCCCTGCATGTCATAGAAGGTGACTAAAAGGGGAGGGAGAGGGTGGGTGGAAATCCTCCCCTCTCTTTTTTTTTTAATTTTCCAAAAGAAGGAACAGAGAAGGGGGCCAGATGAGGATACCCTCAAAGGCCCAGTCCTCTGTTCTTAACGCTAACGCAGGAAATGGCGAATAGTATGAAAGAAAAGAAAAAAGAGAGTGAGGAAAGATTGACAAAGAGGATATATGTGTCAGAGGTGGAGGGAACGAGGAGAAGTGGGAGACCAAATTGGAGGTGGAAAGATGGAGTGAAAAAGATTTTGAGTGATCGGGGCCTGAACATGCAGTAACCAGGGCATGTGAAGCGTCTGGGGTAAACCATGGAAAGTTCTGTGGGACCTGGATGTGGAAAGGGAGCTGTGGTTTCGGTGCATTATACATGACAACTAGAGACTGAGTGTGAATGAATGTGGCCTTTGTTGTCTTTTCCTAGCGCTACCTTGTGCACATGCGGGGGGAGTGGGTTGTTATGTGTGGCGGGGTGGCGACGGGAATGAATAAGGGCAGACAGTATGAATTATGTACATGTGTATATATGTATATGTCTGTGTGTGTATATATATGTATACGTTGAGATGTATAGGTATGTATATGTGCGTGTGTGGACATGTATGTATATACATGTGTATGTTGGTGGGTTGGGCCATTCTTTCGTCTGTTTCCTTGTGCTACCTCGCTAATGCGGGAGACAGCGACAAAGTATAATAAGTAAATGAATATATTTTCCTTTTGAGTCCACTGGGAAAATGAAACACTATAATTTCCCAAGTGCACTTTCGTGTAATAATGACATCATCAGGGGATATATAAGAAAGAAGTATAAGTCAGTTGATAAACAATGAAGAGTTGTAGCTAGGATGCCATTTGGTAAACAAGTGACTGTCCAAGACAGACAGTGAGCATATTATAAACTTATTATGTGGACAAGAAGGGTAATTGCTTACAAATTTTATCAACAATAAAGCTATCCAATTTGTATAGACCTTTATTACTGTTAAGGTTATAATTCTTTGTGTATTTAATAATAGAAGATTCAGTGATATTTCTTTTGGTACTGGAGTTAGAGTTAATAACTGAGGTGGCATTACTCCAATCAGTAGAATGATTATGTTTATATGTGTGATATTTATTTTGTTACTCTGTCGTAGTACCATATATTGTGTGCTTTGATGATTTCAAGTCAGGTAGTTCTGTCTCTTATGGCTCTTCAAGCTCATTATAGGATGTAAAATCTTATGTTTCTTCCAGTTGGAAAATTAGCAATTAAAATATGATTCCAAGTGATTTTTGTAATGCTTGTGGGATAAGAATCTTATAGTATTTAGCATTTATATAGTAGTAAAATGTGTTATAACTGAAAAGCAGGTGGCATAGTAAGAATTAATTCTGAAGACTTACAGTTCTCTTCACAGTGACTGTCAGCAGGTGAAATATGGTTCTAAATTTTTCCAATGCTTGTGGGATAGGAATCTAGCACTGTTTTGCTTTGACATCTATATGGAAAGCAATATGACTGAAAACCCGTACAGTATCCTGATATATTTCAATATTCATGGAAAAGAATATTTGAACTTTTTTTTTTTTTTTTTTTTCCAAGGCTTTAGTGTCATTCTAAGAGCTTATACCCTAATTCTCTAATGTTGTTTTAGCAAAATGGCACTGAACCTGCCATTGCTGTGTGGACCTTCCATGCTTTTGGAAATTATCCCAGTTTAATAAGAGCAACATGGTGTGTTGCCAACATTTATTTAGTATATATATGTCCAGATAACTCTTTAGAAAACAGATCCAGGAGACAAATCATAGTGTAATGATCTTTTAAAACCTTTAGGTTTTCGTCCCTGATGTTGGACTTATTTTTACAAATACGGGAAGTATTGAAGACCACCCTGTGAAGAAACTGAAAAATTCACTGAAAAGACATCTATAAACTTTGATTAATCTTTGAGGTTCAGGTTCCGGGTAGTATGTTTTCTCGTGAGCCACAGCCTAACCAGACAATAGCAACTGCGGGCCTTGATCATAGACTGAGATGTAGAGGTAGATGAGCCTCCAAAATGAACATTGGAATAACATAAGATTGGAATGCTGTATTACCACTTCGGAGTGAAAGTTACAGCAGTGCAAGCTACATGTGAAAGTAATCCAAGTTATGCTCCCTTGGAAAGCATGATAGGCTTTTGGAGCCTGAAACTTTTTTATCCATAAGCAGCACAATGAAGAAATGTGATTGGAGAGAAGTTTTTACTTTACAGTTTGAGGATTTAATGGGTGATAGTTTACATTTAGTCCCATATGCCTTGGTTTTGTTTATCATAGCATAAATGTTGATTTATAAATTTCCAGTTATGCTGGTAAAGGGCAACAACATAATTTGTAAAATGGCCATCTAGAGGGAGGGTCATTGTTTTATCACGAGAAAAATTATGTATTTTGTGCTCTGAGCACATCACAAAGCATCCTGTTTTCAGCAACCCAGTCCCAGCCTTTGAAGTCGTTTCTTATTATCACTACAAATGAGGAAGATGTATCCTGTTAGCAGAGGGAATCTTGAGGTATGTACCCTTTTAGTTTTAACAGTACTGTTTTAAGTGAGGGGTATCTGGGTTGTTTGAAAGCCAGGATGCACATTTTAATGTAGCCTCAAAATCAGTATTGCTCACAAGCTCCAAATATCATGGCAGAAATAGTTAACAAGTAGAGATTTTGCATTGAGTAATAGTACTAAGTTGACATTTAACAGAAACAAGCTCTGCTCGTTTAATTTTGCAGATGAAGTGAGAGGAGCAGGGGCCTTGAAAGGAGCATCACCATGTGTCAGCAATTAATCCTGAATGATCAAATTGGAAGCCAGCATCAGAAAACAACCTGATATCCCATGCTTGTGAAACAGAGTTTGAATAAAGCATTTAAATTTATCCTTGTCTTGTATTTCCCTTGTTGATAACATCCCAGCAAACCAAGCCTGCTTTCCTATAAAACTCTTAGGCTGGTGTGTAATAATTATACTGCATGTTAAAAGATGACTTTTAGATTTGTATATGTAAGTTCATTTGGAATAGTATTTTATTCAGTTGTTTAGTAATATTGCTTTCTTTCATTGCAGACATGTTTGTGGCAAGGTGACCATTCCTTGAAAGGTGCTTGTCAAGGATTCCACATCTTACAAGTGTAATAGACAGCTAGGCATGATGGAATCCACCCAGAACACATCGGGTATGATGTGGTATAACTACAATCCTGTTGATGGCCTTATTACCGCAAATGCCCCAGTTCAAGTAGAATTAGGGACAGTTGATATAGCAAGACAAATTAATCAGCAAGTTCAGTTACAGTATGGAAACCTACAGGCAGTACCAGCCCAGACACAGCATCAGATTGTAGTGGCTCAGCCACAGCACCAACCAGCTCCCCCAACACCAGAACCTCCAGTAACACCCAAACCACCAAAACCTCGTGCAAGACCAGCAAATGGTGAACGGGTGCCATGTGGTGAGTGTGGAAAAACCTTCTCTTGTAATGCAAACTTAAGAGATCATATGAGGCTTCATACTGGAGAAAGGCCATTTATTTGTGGTGAGTGTGGAATGTCATTTGCTCAGCGCTCCAACTGGAGGTTACATAAACGTGTCCATACAGGAGAAAGACCTTACATGTGTGGCATATGCGGCAAAACATTCTCTCGAAGTTCCCATTTACCTGGTCATATGAGAGTTCATACCGGAGAAAGACCATATTCCTGTGATCAGTGTGACCATTCATTTGCATCAGCGCAAGCCCTTAAAAATCATGCTCGCACTCACACAGGTGAGAAACCTTTCATATGTGAGTACTGCCAGACTGCTTTCACACACAGTTCATCATTGTCATCACATAAAAAGAGATGCAATGGTGAAAAGAGAAAACGTGGGAGACCTCTCGGCAGTGGTCGCAAAGCATACAGAAAAAAACCCACAGGTAGACCTCGCGGTCGGCCAAGAAAGAAGGGTCGCTATGGCAAGAGGGGCCGCAGGAGGAACCCTCCACCTGAGGAAGATCTTGAAGAGAGTAAAGAAGTAGTTGATGTAATTAAGGCAGAAATCCATACTGATAACATTGAAGAAATTCATATGCAGGCAACGTTACAGGCAAAGGAAGAGCTTGAAGAAGAAGTACCTACTGTTGTTGTTGATGCAGATTCTATTACTGTAGATCATTCAGAACTCCATAGTGATCCATTAGAATTAAATAATCACATGCCACAAGAAGAAGGTATTGTACAAGAATCCATACCTCAGGAAAATCACCTCATTCATCATGAAATGGTACCACCAGAACAAGTTGTATCTGTGGCAGCAGCAACTGCAGGCTTGGATGAGACTAGCAATTTACATCAAGAGGCAGCTGTTGCCATGGCTGCTTTACATGAAGGAGCAGCTCTTAATCTGGCTCACCACCATTTGCCTCAAGAAACCTATATAGAAAGAGATGGATCTCATACTATGTGGTACCCCAAACAGCACTACTAAGATATTGTGATTGTATTTACTGATAATCCCAACAGTTGTCACTTTGCTACCATTGGCATGGATGCTATTTTACATCAATCAGTATCCATGCTGCACTATTAACTCACAGTGGTAAGACTTCAGACACCCATTGGGGATAGAATTATGTTTTAAATTATGATATTTTTCATCATGTTTATACTTTACGTTCTTAATAGAACAAATGGTTTTATGTTGTAATATTATTTTTGTACTGGACTAATAGCTGCTTGTGTATTTTGTAGGCAAGTTTCACGATAAAGACCAGAAAAAATATCCTGTAAAGTCGTTGAATTATTTAGAACTTCATATAGGCCTGTGTATATTTTTTGTGCCGATATAAAGATTCTAATAAGAAATTTTATCCCATGTGCTTTATAAAAGTTAACAACTGCATTTGTGAAACTTTTGCTCAGATCAGTTATTTTAGTGTTTAAGATTCTTTGACAATTTAATATTTTATAATGAACTGAAAATTAATATAGTGTCACTCCAGGACTCATTTTGTAGGCTTCAAATTTCTAATGTTATGTTAATGTGATTACTGAAATCAGAGAAATTGTGGCAAAATCTATCCAACAAATATGCAGTGTCTGTTCTCTTCATTTGAAATACTTTATATGTTAACATTAAAGAGACTGTTAAAGACTTGAATATTTCACAAATATGTTGAAACATAATTATTGTTTGAAAATGAAATGATGTAGTTTCTCACTTGTCCCAATAAATCTCCAGATTTTTTTTCATGTTGTTAATATTCCATTGATAAGTGCAGCTTTCAGAAAAAAGTATAATTACAATTGACAAGAGTTTGTATTAAGCAGCTTAGGAATTAAAATGGTTACTAGATTCAAGCAACTGAATTCATTATTTTATCTGATACAACTGTCTTTGTTTTCACTAATTTTCTATAGTTATTACAAAAATGGTTATTAGTATATTGTAAATTTTTCATGAACATAATAATTACATGCAGTTTTTCATTTATGTCAGTCTTAGGGAATTCCATCCAGTTTATTTGGCCATTTATTGGAAACTAGAATTTGTCTCAATCTATCTATATCTCGTTATGCCTGCTCCAACTGGACTCCGTCAAAGGGGTGGCCACAGCAACAGAGTCTCTGTAACGAAAGAACTCTAGTGCTGCTTTTTAGCCTTAGTGCCTCACCCTTAACAGGCCACTGGCAGAGGACAAGTCTAGCACAGTGTTTGCAGAGGCTCCTACTTAATGTTCCTAATGACTACTCCAATTTGATGTTCCTACCTACTACTTCTACTTGATATTCCTACCTAGTGTTTCTACCTACTTCTACCATTTTGCCAAAAGACAGGGCCAGCACATATTGCTCACTGCAGAAGAATCTAGTATAAAGAATGAGCTGCACGAGTCAAGTGTTACTTATGACAAGGAGAGATTGCATGTTGTGGATAGAATGCCAGTTGTCCGCATGTTAGTAAGGCAGAAAGAAAAGACTTACCTGGGTCAGAGGAGTGCAACTTGACAACCACTAAAGTGATGGCTTACCAAGCAAATGTCACTAACCCTCCTGATACCCAGATATACTAGGATTTGTCTCAACAAAGAATCTTGCTTAGAATCATTTAAGAACAGAGTTTTGTGAGGAGGAGCATCATCATTTTTATGAAAAAAGTAACTGTTGAACAGGCAGATATGTTAACAGCTGTATTTCATATTCTGTAAACATTCTTAAGTAGAGCCCATATGGAATGGTCCATGTATAATTCAACACATCCTTTTGCTGAAGATCTTTGTGATAGTGAAATATTTGCCAATAATTCTACTTTTTGAATCTGCAAATATAGTACTTCAATGGACAATCCTGCCTTTCATAGATATAAGAGGAATTGGGTAAATAAATGATAGTTCCTTCCAAACACAGCAATCAAGCAGCATACAAAACTAGTAGACTAACATGTTGGTAAGTCTAAGTGTGTAGAGTTTTGGACATGGTCTAGTGTAAATGGAAGGGCCTTCAGTTATAGCAGTTATAGTATGTGCAAGTGGGAGAATGGAAACTATAGAAGAGGTTAGTTTTTGACAACTCTATCCTTCCATGGTAAAAGTTATTAGGTTGAGCTTGTTCATAACTGTTATTTTTGCTAATTGTCATTTATTATGTAGCAAACTAGAAATTAATATTTTAATTTTCATTTGATCAAATTACAGAGAAACTTGGTGTTCACTTTTTTCATATAAAAATTGCATTTATGAATATTTTCTCCTTAAACTGAAGTATTCTTTCCTTAATGGAACACTAAGGGATAGACAAGGATAATTCATATATTTTTGTCTATTAGGTAAGGTACCCCTATTTGATAAGAATGCTAAAGATGTATGCGAATATGATTTAAACCTCATAGATATTACTATTGTTAGAGAATTTGTTTGTGAATTTGTGTGTTTTACGGATGGAGAGCTTTTGTTTGTCCAAAGGTGTTATCGTTGTGATAAGTGTACCATCTTTTCTTTCTTTCAAACTATTCGCCATTTCCCGCATTAGCGAGGTAGTGTTAAGAACAGAGAACTGGGCCTTTGAGGGTACCTGTTTTAACTAAAACCTCTAATAATTCATGGCCATTCTGTGACACTCCATAATCATCTTATGATTCAAAGATGTTTGCATGATTTAGGGTAAATCATACATTATGATACTTCTAGTGATATAAAGGTATTAATTAGGAGGCAGCCAATGACCAGGGAGGTATATTATTAGTACGACCTGCCAGGGTATCAGGAGCGTTAAGGACATTTGCTTAGTGAGCCAACACTTTAGTGGTTGTCAAGATACACTCCTCTGTTCTAGGTATCTATCTTTTCTTCCTGCCTCACTAACATGTGGACTAATGACATTCTGTCCACAAATGTACAATCTCTCCTTGTCATATGTAACACTTGACAACACTTAACTCATGCATCTCATTCTTCTTAATTAGATTTTCTTGCAGTGAGCATGATGTGCTAGCCCTGCCTTTTGGCAAAATGGTAGGAGCAGTAGATAGAAGTAGTGGGTAGGAACATTTAGGCAGGAGCTTTAGGTAGAAGTAGTAGGTTGGAGCATTAGATAGAAGTAATTGTTAGAAACATTAGGTAGGAGCCTTTGCTGACACTGCACTAGACTTGCCCTCTGCCAGTTGCCTGTTAAGGGTGAGGCAGGAAATGCTAAGAAGCAGCACTAGAGTTTTTTAGTTATGGAGATTCTGTTGCCATGGCCACCCCTTTCATGGAGTTCCGATTGGAATAGGCATCAGAGATATAGATTGATTTATGATGAGGTAATTGGCACTACAGTAATATTACTGAAGTAAGGGAGCTTGATAATATTGTTTGATGCAAGTTTGTGAAATAGAAGGATTGTAAGAGACTGGCAAGAGTATAAAATATTTAGGATTATAATGGTGAAAGTTACGTCCATGTGGAGAAAAGTTCAGGCACCATTCAATTTAAAGATTAGGTAAATAGTTTTTAAACTAGGTCAGTGGTTCAGTGATAGGTTAAGATATAGTAGAAGTAAGTAGGATGAAATGATTCAGAGTTGTGGTTATGCAAAAGATATCATGATGGGAATAAAAGGAAAAGATGCTGTATGTTATATAGTTAGGAAACAGGAAATCATAAACCATATAGCAGGTGATACAGGGTTTTCATTGAAAAGCACTTCCTCGGTTAGTACTGTGTCATGTTTTAACTTATTTAAGAGTAGCTGATAATTTACTTGATTTTGAATTGGTCCAGAGGGTTGTTTTCTTTAGGGCTTGAGAACTTGATTCACTGTTACATAAGGAAATACCAGAAAAGGTTTAGATTAATACATCAGAAGTGGAAATAGGGTAATGTTACTTAGGGATAACATCCATCTAATGGAAGTGAACTTGGGAGTTGCTGTAGTGGAAGCCTTTAAAGCATGTGCAGGAATTGTCATTTCACTTTTGTGAACCTTACAGAAAACTATTAATCTGTGTGCTGTACTTTTTGCAATTGTTTTGGATTTTTGGAGTTTTGCAATTGGTTTGGATTTTGCTTGAGTTACACCAAGAGCTGAAGCTGCCTCATAGCTTGAAGAAAATCCTCTTCTGGCCATAGAACTTAATGGAGATATCTTTGAAATGTAGCAAGTGATAGTTGCCTGAACTTATTTAAACTGCAAATATCTGTGTCACAATGCAAGTACCACAAGCATTCCTTGGAACATCCTTCTGGTTTTTTAGGACTTGGATCAGAGTACAGATAAATTTGTCTTTTGATTGACAAAGATAGGGGGCTTTATTCATACTGAAATGCAGTTTTGTATGATTAATGGTGATTATGATGTTGAAAAGTGTTACGTTTTATTGCTACACTTTGTCGGGATGCAGAAATACTTCATAATATTTATGAGCATTGTTTGGGGAAGGTTGGCTAGTTTTTAAATGGAAATCAGGCATCCTCTCTCTCTCTCTCTCTCTCTCTCTCTCTCTCTCTCTCTCTCTCTCTCTCTCTCTCTCTCTCTCTCTCTCTCTCTTCAAGCATGCATAGTTTGAACACAAGTTCTTCAGAACAAATTTCCTCAAATGTTAGTTTATGCACTGTGAGGGAGTATAGGGAACTTGTTACTATTTTTAGGGAAAGTAGATTTCTTTTGCTCTTTGTGCTGTGACCTTTAGTCATGCTAAGAAGGAATTATGTAGGGGAATTAGATATGTTTGGCTTCCTTTTTCTATTGTATCATTGGATATTGAGTTGGTAACCACCTCTTTGTTTCATTCTTCTTCATTAGCATTTTACACCTTGGTTACCCAGGGGTTCAGAGAATGGTTGAAATAGGCCACTGAGGGACAAGATGCTTCCATGAAGGTTGTATGCAATCATCTGCACAAGACCATAACTGCCATGAAATAGCCTTATGCTTAGCCACTAATACCTTGAACCTCAGGACTTCACCATATGACCATGTGATACAAAAATGATTGCACTGTTCAGTCAGTAAATTTTGTCACGGGAGGATAAAGACACCAGAGGTAGACTTTATGACCAGTTAACAGAAAGTTCTGATGAGCATTATTCGATTTTATTGGGAAATTATAGCTAGATTTTAACCAACTGGTATCTAGGTATTATCTCTGGGCATATGCCCTACCCAAACTTGTACAATATGATGAGAAACCTACTCATATTGAGAACATATTAGACTGCTCTAGCTATGTATAAGGATCTTGTCTGTAACATTGAAGTTAGAAAAAATTTTTATTGGGGATTGGTAAGAAATTATTTTAAAGATAACTTTCAGCACTGCATGAAAGTCATGATATCATGTTCTAGACTTGCAAATTTTCATGATATTCACATTATTCTTGAAGAGCAAATCTGGGATGATATCAGTGAAAATGACGTGGATGTAACTTGGAAAAGTTACAATATATATTAAAGTAGTTGATTTATTTATTTATTTATTTATTATTTATGATTACCTCAGACGCAGTTTCTGTGAAATAATTTTTGGGGTTACCTAGAAGCATTCTAAAGGCACCTACAGCCCAAGGCTGCACTACTTCTAGTGGTAGGGAAATTGAGACTTCTTTGGAGTGAAAGGTTCTTTGACGAGACTGTATTCTCAGTGATACAGCCTTGCCAGTGGTGACTTTTTTCTTATTGTGTAATTTCTAGCAGTTAGAGTCTGGTAACACTCATCAAAGAAGTTGAGGGGTTATATGTGCCAATGTAATGCAGTCTGTCATATTCGAAAGTAGCCAAAATGATGAAACTGAAATAAAGAACTGTGTAAGTTCTAAGAAAGCCCATAAGACACTCAAGGAGAACAGTAGCGAACCTGATAGAGTGTGTTATGTAAATTTGCACAGAAAAACATACTTATACGTTAATATATTTATTGGAATGAAACATACTGTATTGCCAAAAACAGCATTGGGAACCCTAATGAACTGTATAGTTATGTCAGACACAGAGTAATTAGCCAGACAGTTCCTTCATTGATTATGGAAAACGGTGACTTGGTTCAATACTGAAAACGTGGCAAAGATCTTAAAAGAATCCTCTAATCAGTGATTTCCATTAAGGACATAATTCATATCCTAGTTCCAATACTGTACTGTTGCAAGGAAAGGAAAACATCCTGCAGCATACTGATATGTAAGTTGAAGATATTATTAGCATTAGATTACATCAAAATAAGACAAAAGGGCCAGATGCATTTTATCTGGATACTTTTAAAGAAGCAAAGATAAGGTCACTTGTTGCTGGGGAAAGTTCCTGAGGATTGAAATCTAGCCTGTGTAACCCCAGTTTTCAAGATGGGTAAGATTCCCTGACTGGTACTTGTCACTCACTCAGCTTAAGGTGTGTAGTTAGTAAACGTTTGAAACCATTTGATGAAAGATTGTAAATCATTTTGTGGCTCCTTTTTGATAAAATGATATCATATGTGAAATGCCACACTCTCTCCCATCTACATTCTAGACATTGCTCATCCTGACAACACTACAAACTGTTTAAACCATTGTATCCCACAACCATGCCCAGGATGCATCTACCATTATAAAGACACCGAACACTTAATTACACTTGTTACATTGCATTCTCTGCACATTTTTGCACACACACCTCTGCATTTCATAACTAATGGTGGGCATGGCCAGCTTCATAAGCATTGCAGGAGCCTAATAAAGATTTGCGACTCCAGGGGCAGTAAGAAAGATATCATATCTCTCAACATCCTCTACAAACAAGTCATCCTCTCCATTTTAAACTACACCTCACCTGCCTGTCATCTGTTCTGTCAAAAGCAATTACACTGAAGCTGTAAGTTATATAAAACGGTGCTGTCAGGTAGTCACTGGCTGCCTGTCCACCACAAACACTCGACAGTCACAGCAAGACAAAGATCCCACCTTAATGTGCTTGGTGCTCAATTCTATGCAGTAACACCAAACCTTTCCCACCCAACCTCTCCATATCCAACCATCAACCCTGAGGTACAAATGAAGAGCTTACCCTTGCATCACACTTCAGTAATCTTTACTAACAAATCCTCCCAACCCTCAATAAATAAAGTGACAAAAGACTTACAGTACACACTGAAATAACTTGACAAGCACTAAACAGCCACACTTACAACTCTTTTGGAAAGTAATACAGGAAGGGAGGATTTCCAGTCACCTGCTACCCCCCCTTTCCTAGTCACCTTCAAGGACACACAGGGAATATGTCATTTCATGTGTGGTGAGGTGGCAACGGGAATGGATGAAGGCAGCATGTATGAATATGTGCATGTGTATATATGTATATGTCAGTGTATGTATATGTATGTATACATTGGAATGTATAGGTATATATATGTGCATGTGTGGGCGTGTATGTATATACATCTGTATGTGGATGGGTTGGGCCTTTCTTTCATCTGTTTCCTTGCGCTACCTCGCAAACGCTGGAGACAGCGACATAGTATAATAATAGAAATATAATAATAATATATATTTATTTTTTATTATACTTTGTCGCTGTCTCCCGTGTTAGCAAGGAAACAGACAAAAGAATGGCCAAACCCACCCACATACACATGTATATACACAAATGCCCACACATGCACATATACATACCTATACATTTCGTTGTATACATACATATTCATACACAGACAAATACATATATACACATATACATATTCATACTTGCTGCCCCAAGCCATTCCCATCGCCACCCTGCCACACATGAAATGGCACCCCCATCCCCCCGCACATGCATGAAGTAGTGCGAGGAAAAGACAACAAAGGCCACATTTGTTCACACTCAGTCTCTCACTGTCATGTGTAATGCACCGAAACCACAGTTCCCTTTCCACATCTAGGCCCCACAAAACTTTCCATGATTTACCCCAGACACTTCACATGCCCTGGTTCAATCCATTGACAGCTTCTTAGCTGGCAGATCACAATGTGTTCTTTTGAATCTGTAAAAAGCTTAGTCCCCTAATAAATTGTATAAACACCCTTTTTGTTCCTCATTCTTTTATCTGACATCATCACTAATATGAGCCACAGTTTCATAGTTTTCTTCATATATGGTGCTAGAATAAGTATGAAAATCTCTTCTGTAGAAGACATAGAGGGACTGTAAAGTAAAATAAACAGTCTTCCACGGGGCCAACAAAAACAACATGCTTTTCAGCAGGGTAAGCTCAAAACTTCTCCAGTATAGGGAGAACATAGACATAGAGGGCATGTCATTATACTGGGCAGAAACAGATACTATTAAATCATGACTAAACAGTATAAGAGACTTTCATTTTTTTGTCTTTCATACTTGTTTGCCATTTCTCGCATAAATGAAGAACCATCAGAAGCAGACAGAAAAAGCCTTCTTTGCTCACATCTATTCTCTAGCTGTTATTTGTAATGCACCAAAACCACAGTCCCCTATCCATGATTTTCCTGGATGTTCCACTTCAGTCCATTGACAGCATATCGCCTCCTGTGTACCACTTTACTGTCCTGTTTATGCCTTTCATCTTCCTTCATGTTTGGGCACTGTGCTCTCACAATCATTTTCACAGTATCCTTTCATCTCCAGATCAGTTTCCTGATCACCTTGACCCCTCCACTTCTAAATTATATATCCAAATTGTTTACTTACTCATTGTCTCCAGATGCCCAATCGATGTAAGCACATCCTCTTCAGCTCTCTCAGCCATTTTCTTTTTACTACACCTCTGTCTTATCCTTTTTTAACTTATTCGTTTAACCCTTATCACACCAGGTGTCTTCAAACATTTAATTTCCAACATAATCACAGTCTTCCATCATTCTCATCTATAACCAGTTCCATGCATCCATGCAATACCATTTTTGTCCTCCCAGATTGTGACCTTTTTTTCCACACAGTCCTGAATGCTCTTAGACTATTTGCCTCCTCACCCACCCTTTGACTTGTCTCAGTTTCCATAGTTCTTCAAAAGAGTTATTAGTTTAGATCTTGCAGTCTTTTAAGAAAGATGGAAGAACCAGTGGTGATGATTTTCTCCAAGGCACTAATATTTTAACAAAGAGAATTTTGCTGTGCACAAACATCACTGTACAAGGTGAGTGAAACTGTAAATGAGAGTGTTCAGAGACCTTTCATGGCCCTTAATGTTTTGAAATAGGGACCTCACTACTGGTTAATGACTGAAAACACCTGAGCTGTACTTTTTTTAGCATGGCCAAGAGAGGTATATCATCATTTATGCTTGGAAAATCTTAGGTGGCATTTTCCTCGATGCTCACTCAAAAATTATTCCTTTTTTTTTTTTTTTTTTCACAAAAGGCATGGAAGACTGTGAAGTATTACCCTTAAAATCAGAAGGAACAATGAACACAAAAACACCTTGAACATTCATTGTCTAAAATTGTTCAACACTGCCCCAGATAAGTATTTGAGAAGTGTGCAAGACCTGCCAGGCTTCTGTGGTTACATGGGTTTGCCAGCCATGGTTTCCAAGAGCTTTGTTGACCAAAGACCCAACTCAGCAGCTTGGGTCCAGCTCAGGCTGTACAGATAAAAGACCTCTAAAGTGTATGCCAGGTATGCACCATCCACTAATACAGGCCTGTGACATTAACCTCAATCCAGTATTATCACAGTACATCTGCCTGCAGTGTTTTAAGCCCTGTCAGCACACAACGCTTCAGGGACTTTTCGATTTGTGTGATAGTTATGCTCTTGAAAATGGTCCTGTAAATCAAATAATGTAAGGAATGGAGATTTGGAGGTTTTATTATTTGAGAGCAGTACCTTACCGAATGTTATACCTGTGAAAAGCTGCAATATACACTTGCCAGGAAATATAAAATAATATGAAATGTATACTGTAGAATGAATTCTTTTAATAAGATAATAGACTTTCAGTCCTGGTGCAGTTTTCTCTGCAAGGGAAATGTATGTTCTCATGGCATTCTCTTCCAACATAAACTGGTCTCATCCACATTAAAAATTGGCTTAGGAGAATAACTGCTTTCTTGGTAAAGGTCTTGAGGGTTTCTGTAAATTTATTAGCAGCAATTTCATCAGAAGAAGCAGCCTCACTTGTCATCTTGATGTGGTAATTGTAGGGTTTCCTAAAATTTGTGAACCAACCGGGATTTACCTGAAATGTCTGCGTTCCTTCTCCCACTGCTAAATCATATTATACACTCCAGATTTTTGCTTGCTCCACAGACATGCTGACTGGAACACTTTCATGAGTTTGATGTTCAATCCATATGTACATTTATTCCATTCTCTCCATGATTGAACTTTAGGAATATGAGGTCTTAGATGTTGTGATTAATGTTTGATTCTTTTAATTGTCCTTGATCCTCTCTGCAGTATTGCAAATAGTTTGTGAGATTGATTCACTAAGTCTGAGGGCATGTTAAGTATCAGTTGTTTGTTCACCAGTCTTATAATGTTTGAACACATTCACCTTAACCTTAGTCATGATGTCTTTGCACCCGTTAGCACCGCTGGTACTAGAAGATCTTAAAAGATGCTTTGGTAGCATGATGCAAGGGGCAAAAATACATGCAGTATACCATATCTGTAATAAAGCTCTGTAGCACTTTGTGACTATAGACTGTATCCACACCATGTGTATGTATGCATCTTGCATGGCGTTGGCTAGCCCAATGATCACTTTATTCCAAATTTAAGCCTATGTAAAATGAAAGGTACAAGTGGACAATGCATGTTGTTCTAAAAATGACATGAATAGAATACTCTTAAATTGAGAGGTCCCTGTACTCCATCAGATACTCCAACTGCCTTTAGTGTCATTCACCTAAGAAATCTTCAAATTCCATGATAGAGTTTTCCAGAGAGGAGTTCAGTCTCCAACTCTCTTCCAAGTCTTCTTACATGACTTCCCATCATCATCTGTGACCACAGTGTGAAAATTCTCTTGTATGCAGATGACCTCATAATCAAACCACATCACCCTGACACTGTGTAAGCATGACAAACTTACAACACTACATCACATGATTAGAACACTGACCCCCCCCATAAGAGTGTCTGCATATGTACAAGAAGTCCTCAGTCACCATTTTGACCCCAGACATACATGAATTCAATCTGCAAATTTAAAATATTTGGGAAGGAGTGATTCATCACATTTTACCCAACACACATCCACCTAAAAGTCAATTAAACTACAGTTACACGTGGGCCAATCTGTGCCATTAATGACACCCAGAGCACACACACTTGATGTGCGCCAGTATTGGCACACACATATTATCCACCCTGTATCTTTCTGTCACCTTGAATGGGTAATCACAAATAAAACTCAAACCATACTAGTTATATAAGATACACACTTTACATTCTTTTGCCACACCAAAAACACCAACACAGAGGCAACAAGCACACTAAATGCTAACAATACTATTTGAAACCAGGCTTAGAAAAGAAAAAGAATCCTTGTGTATCTTCTACAAAAGATTTATCCTCCATCCTAATTCTCACCTACTTGGTCATCTCCCCTTTCAAGCACAGTATAGCAAAGCTGCAAACAACAGAACATAGAGCATTC
The DNA here is from genome assembly GCF_036320965.1 of Panulirus ornatus. Classification (NCBI taxonomy): domain Eukaryota; kingdom Metazoa; phylum Arthropoda; class Malacostraca; order Decapoda; family Palinuridae; genus Panulirus; species Panulirus ornatus. The sequence goes on from NC_092276.1 coordinate 3,195,579, forward strand.
AAAACAGTTTGTGACAGCCTGCAACCACAAGCACCCAACATCTACATAACTAAACTGAGATTCTCCCAGTACATTCACATTTTGATATATTCAGTACTCTGTTTCTTATAATAACAATAGACCCTTCTCATCCAAACCACTCAATAGCTACCCATCAACCCCAGGTAAAGATTAAAAGCCAACTCATGCCTCACACCACCAGTCTTTACCCACAAGAAACATGACACTGATAAAACAAAAGATCAAAGTGACCGAACAAGCACTGAGCAACTTTCCACTCAATTTAGTCATAAAACAGCAGTCCAACCAGACATATGCCCATCTGAAAATACACTTCCCAGATATATAGTGTAACACATCTGTGCTTTGGACATCACCCATCTCTACAATGTTATGAACACTAGTTCATCATATTACAAGACCCTTGATACCCAAATTGTAACCTTACTGTAAACACTGGACACACTCATCACTTGTTCTGCTTAAAGTACCCATTTATGGTTGGGAGGAAACCTTACATTAATCACAAATTCAGCTAACAACAGACAGTTTGAATCTAGTCACTAGCATTCTTTATGGTTCCACTTGAGAGATAGGAGTGAGTGGATAAGTACAAACTTTATAGATTTTCTACTGATTCACCATAAAAATATAGATTAAGAAATATACATAGTGTCATCCTTGTTAGCAGTGCAACTATGCTCTGGTCACTCACAGTTATACCTACTGTCCAACTGCTGTCTTTCTGTGTCTCCTATAGGGCCTCAGGCAATATACTGTTCATGGATTGTTCAACTTGGCATCAAAAGTTGTAGAGCAAAAGACATCATACATCCACATGGTTTATGAGGCATGTACACCTGTATTTGCTCCTCAATTGCCTGTAAGCACACCGCAGAGACGTACACATATTGCCATATTTTATGACCTCTTGTACCATTGGATGTGGCCAGCTTCCTGAGGGCTACAGGGATTCCTTGGAACAGACAACTGGGACAGGAAGGCAAGGTAAGGTAAAGTTGGAGGAAGTGAAGCATTTTAGATATCTGGGAGTGGACATGGCAGCAAATTGAACCATGGAAGCAGAAGTGAATCATAAGCTGGGGGAAGATGTGAACGTTCAAGGAGTATTGAGGAATGTATGGAAAGAGAGAATGCTAAGAGAGCAAAAGTGGGTATGTGTGAAGGTTTAGTAGTTTCAACAATATTACATGGATGTGAGGCATGGGCTCTAGAAAAGGTTGTTTGGAGGAGGGAGGATGTATTAAAAATTGAATGTTTGAGGGCAACATGTGGTGTGAGGTGGTTTGATAGAGTAAGTAACGTAAGGGTAAGAGAGACGTATGGCACTAAAAAGAGTTTGGTCGAGAGAGCAGAAGAGGGTGTGGTGAAATGGTTTGGACAGGTGGAGAGAATCAGCAAGGAAAAGTTGACAGAGGATATATGTGTCAGAAGTGCTGGGAACAAAAACAGAGACCAAGTTGGAGATGGAAGGATGTGATAAGGATTTTCTGTGATCATGGCATGAGCATGCAGGAGGGTGAAAGGTGTGCATGGGATAGAGTGAATTGGAACAGTGTGGTGTATGGGGGGGGTCGATGTGCTGTCAGTGGACTGAACCAGGGCATGTGAAACGTCTAGGGTAAACAATGGAAAGGTCTGTGGGGCCTGGATGTGGATAGGAGGCTGTGGTTTCAGTGCATTACACATGACAGCTAGAGACTGAGTGTAAACGAATTTGGCCTCTTTTGTCTGTTTTCCTGGCACTACCTAACTGCAGCTGGGGGCAGCGATGCTGGTTCCTGTGGGGCGGGGTGGCGCCAGGAATTGATAAAGACAAGCAAGTATGAATGTGCACACGTGTATATATGTATTTGTCTGCGTATATGTATGTATATGTATATATGTTGTTATGTATATGTGCATGTATGGGCATTTATGTATATATATATATGTGTGTGCTTGTGAGTGGATAGGCTGTTCTTTGTCTGTTTTCTTGGCGGTACTTTGCTGAAGCAGGGGGTAGTGATGCTGTTTCCTGTGGGGCAGGGGAGCGCCAGAAATGGATGAAGGCCAGCAAGTATGAATATGTATGTGTTTGTATGTCTGTGTGTATATATATATATATATATATATATATATATATATATATATATATATATATATATATATATATATATATATTTTTTTATACTTTGTTGCTGTCTCCCGCATTAGCGAGGTAGCACAAGGAAACAGATGAAAGAATAGCCCACCCACCCACATACACACATACATACCTTATTTATATTTTTTTTTTCTTTTTTTGCTTTGTCGCTGTCTCCCGCGTCTGCGAGGTAGCGCAAGGAAACAGACGAAAGAAATGGCCCCACCCACCCCCATACACATGTATGTACATACGTCCACACACGCAAATATACATACCTACACAGCTTTCCATGGTTTACCCCAGACGCTTCACATGCCCTGTTTTAATCCACTGACAGCACGTCAACCCCGGTATACCACATCGATCCAATTCACTCTATTCCTTGCCTGCCTTTCACCCTCCTGTATGTTCAGGTGCCGATCACTCAAACTCTTTTTCACTCCATCTTTCCACATCCAATTTGGTCTCCCACTTCTCCTCGTTCCCTCCACCTCCGACACATATATCCTCTTGGTCAATCTTTCCTCACTCATTCTCTCCATGTGCCCAAACCATTTCAAAACACCCTCTTCTGCTCTCTCAACCACGCTCTTTTTATTTCCACACATCTCTCTTACCCTTACGTTACTTACTCGATCAAACCACCTCACACCACACATTGTCCTCAAACATCTCATTTCCAGCACATCCACCCTCCTGCGCACAACTCTATCCATAGCCCACGCTTCTCAACCATACAACATTGTTGGAACCACTATTCCTTCAAACATACCCATTTTTGCTTTCTGAGATAATGTTCTCGACTTCCACACATTCTTCAAGGCTCCCAGGATTTTCGCCCCCTCCCCCACCCTATGATTCACTTCCGCTTCCATGGTTCCATCCGCTGCCAGATCCACTTCCAGATATCTAAAACACTTTACTTCCTCCAGTTTTTCTCTATTCAAACTTACCTCCCAATTGACTTGATCCTCAACCCTACTGTACCTAATAACCTTGCTCTTATTCACATTTACTCTTAACTTTCTTCTTTCACACACTTTACCAAACTCAGTCACCAGCTTCTGCAGTTTCTCACATGAATCAGCCACCAGCGCTGTATCATCAGCGAACAACAACTGACTCACTTCCCAAGCTCTCTCATCCACAACAGACTTCATACTTGCCCCTCTTTCCAAAACTCTTGCATTCACCTCCCTAACAACCCCATCCATAAACAAATTAAACAACCATGGAGACATCACACACCCTTGCCGCAAACCTACATTCACTGAGAACCAATCACTTTCCTCTCTTCCTACACGTACACATGCCTTACATCCTCGATAAAAACTTTTCACTGCTTCTAACAACTTGCCTCCCACACCATATATTCTTAATACCTTCCACAGAGCATCTCTATCAACTCTATCATATGCCTTCTCCAGATCCATAAATGCTACATACAAATCCATTTGCTTTTCTAAGTATTTCTCACATACATTCTTCAAAGCAAACACCTGATCCACACATCCTCTACCACTTCTGAAACCGCACTGCTCTTCCCCAATCTGATGCTCTGTACATGCCTTCACCCTCTCAATCAATACCCTCCCATATAATTTACCAGGAATACTCAACAAACTTATACCTCTGTAATTTGAGCACTCACTCTTATCCCCTTTGCCTTTGTACAATGGCACTATGCACGCATTCCGCCAATCCTCAGGCACCTCACCATGAGTCATACATACATTAAATAACCTTACCAACCAGTCAACAATACAGTCACCCCCTTTTTTAATAAATTCCACTGCAATACCATCCAAACCTGCTGCCTTGCCGGCTTTCATCTTCTGCAAAGATGAAACATATATATATATATATATATATATATAATATATATATATATATATATATATATATATATATATATATATGTTGATATGAATATGTATGTATATATGAGTGGATGGGCCATTCTTCGTCTGTTTCCTGGAACTACTTTGCTGATGTGGGAAACAGCAGTTATGTATGATAGATAAATGATATATATGCAGACATACATACGAGACAGAGAGGGGGCACAGCATGGAAAATTGTCTCCTCATAGCACACAAGCAGTGATCTTAATAGTAATCATACTCCCATATCTTACCTTACCTTCCTGTCCCAGGAGTCCCTTCTATCATTAGGAGGCTCCAACGGTGCTCAGGAAGCAGGCCATGTTTAAGACCATAGTTCATAAAGTGTTTTGATGTTGTGTGTATGTCTATGTGCAGAGAGTTCAAGGCAATTGAGCAGTGAGTTCTCAGTGTCTTCTTAATGGTAGTTACATCAGATGCATGAGGCATTTGTAGTGATGGGTGATGTCTAGAGCATAAGCAAGCGAGTGTGACTCATACTTATATGGAGAGCATGGTTTTCCTTGGGTGTATGTCTGGTGGGTTGGAGCCTGAGACTAAGTTGGGAGGTCACTTGTTTAGCACTTGTTGGGTTATTTCGTTGTGTACGTGTTTTGTTGCTGCTATATTTTGTTGTTTTTTGCATCTGCTTGAAGGGTGATAATTAGTTATAGAGTGGTTTAAGTAAGAGAAGTCTATTGTTGTTACATATGGAGTGACAGTGGACTGCAGTACCTAGGTCACAAGCATGTCAAGATGAGTCTACAATAGGAGGATCTTTCTATGATTGTGAAGGTAGTGAGTGTTTGTGGTTTCTATGAAGCCAGTGATTGTTTTGAGTGCACAGTTGTGTGTGGTTTTTACCTTGTATGTTGCATTTGTATTTATGTTATTGGTGTGGGGAAAGAATGTCATGTGTGTCATACATGATACCTAGAATGGGTGGTATTTTGCTCAATGGAAGAGACCATCCATTCATTTGTGACTGGAGGATGTGAGCTGGATCCATGTATGTTTGGTGTTACGAGAGTGATTGAAGCCTTTTCTATGGAGATGCACACATTCTGTTTTGGGTGAACCATTTTTCCATTTGTGTAATTTAATGTGTAATGTTGGAACTGTAGAACAGTGCCATCTACTGTTTAGAATATGGTGGCCAAGGAGAGAGGGGGTGGTGGTGGTCAAGGAGGGAGGGAATAATAGTGGTAAGGGAGGATGTGGTGGCCAGAGATGGAGGGCATGGTGGTGATGAGGAAGGGTGTGGTGGCAAGGATGGAAGGGTGTGATAGTGATAAGAGAGGGAGTGATGGTGGTGAGGGAAGATATGGCAACCAGGGTGGGAGGGCATGGTGGTGGATGAGGGAGAGTGTGGTTGCCCTCCACAGGACCAAGGAGACAAGACTGCGGAAGGCCTAAATGTGCCATTGATGATGATATTGAATTGGTAGGTAAGTAGGTAGATAAATAGATAGACGACCTTCAGAAATATTTTATTGAGAAACTTATTATTTTATTTTGTTGACATCAGATTTATAAACAAGGGTGCTTCAATACAGGGTTAAAGGTTTCATCTTATAACCCATGAATTTTTGGATTTAAGGTGTGTCCTGGCAAGCTTAGGGAAGTATTGTTAAATAACATATATATAAAATTGGTAATTTTATAATTTTTCTACATTGAAGATTATGCTGATAGAAATAAGAATGATAATGATAATCATAAATGTGATTGTAATAATGGTTTATTGGCCATTAAAATAAGAATGATAATGATAATCATAAGTGTGATTGTAATAATAGTTTATTGGCCATTAATATAGTATATATACAGTATGCAAGTACAGATTCTTGGTAAAATGGGCTGATCCTTTAGTGCTTGGACGAGTAGACTCCTCTTGCCTAGACATGATTACTCTCATAAATGTGAAATAGCTTACAGGATATTAGCTTCTTAGAATTAACGTAAAATTAACTGTTTTATCTTTAATACTCATCCTTTTCTTTCAGATAACGATGCTGATGGCATAATATTAAAAAAAGAAAGTGAGCAGCAGCTCATGCAAGACTGTTAATCACTCATAGAAGGTGCAAGAAAGCAAAATGGAGCACATTGCAACTTCTGGTGTAACAGGTGTGACTCATGTAGCAGGCATGGGCACTGTATCAGGTGTGACTGGGGTGGCAGGTGTGACTGGAGTGCAGACCCTGAACAGTGTCAGTGGTGTAACTGGTGTAGGGTCTGTAGCTGGCGTAACAGGTGTAACTGGTGTAGCTTGGTATAATTACAGTCCTGATGCAGTTGGTCAACTCATAACTACAAGTGGACCTGCAGTTCAGGTTGAGCTTGGCAGTCCTGATATTGCACGTCAGTTCAATCAGCAAGTTCAGGCTCAGTATGGTAATCTTCAAGTTCAAGTCCAAGCTGTAGCAGCACAGGCACCAGCTTCCAAGCCCCCTCCATCATCTCCACCTGACCCACTCATGATTGTTAAACAGTCCAAGCCTCGTGTACGTCAAAGTGGAGGGGAACGTGTACCATGTCCCGAGTGTGGGAAGACTGTATCCTGTAATGCAACTCTTAGGGACCATTTGCGTACCCATACAGGTGAAAGACCCTTTGTGTGTAGTGAGTGTAACCTAGCTTTTGCACAGCGTTCTAACTTGCGCATGCACAAACGGCTTCATACAGGTGAACGCCCATATATGTGTGGTATTTGTGGTAAAACCTTTGCTCGTTCATCTCATTTACCAGCACACATGAGAACACATACAGGTGAGAAGCCATATGTCTGTCAAGAATGTGACCATGCTTTTATTACAGCACAGCAGCTTAAGAATCACTACCGTGTTCACACTGGAGAAAAGCCATGGAAGTGTGATTTATGTGATGCAGCTTTCACACATTCATCTTCTCTGTCAACACACAAGAAAAAACATACTGGTCAGAAGCCTTTCCAGTGTGAGAAATGTAAAAAAGCATTCTTCTTTAGCTCAGCATTAGACAAACATATGAAAGTGCACTCCAAAGCACGCCCATTCAAGTGTGATTCGTGTGAGAAGGCATTCAAATATAAGGAGAGTTTAACTGTACACAAAGAAAAATATTGTGGAAAAGAAGTTTCTAAGAAGCCTCGTGCACCTCGTCGCCCTGATGCAAAGAAACCAGGCCCCAAACCAGGCAGTGGCCGGAAATATGTGCAGAAAAGGAAAGGTCGACCCCGTGGAAGACCCCGCAAACGAGGTCGTTGGGGTAAACGAGGAAGACCAAGAAAGTATATAAAGGAAGAAGACGATGAAGATGAGGATGATTTTGATGCTGAGCTTGAAGCAGATGAGGCAGCTACCGATGTTTTGATTGAAGCTGAGGAAGAAGAGAATGATGAGTTTATTCCAGAAGCCACAATAGACCCACTGAAAATTGAAAAAATTGCAACTGAAGATCTTGAGATTCAGCATGAAAAGTTAGAGCAGCATCATGAAGAGATTCAGCACCACCACCAGTTGCAGCATGAGCATTTACAGCATGCAACACATGAAATTCACATTGAGGATGCCACAGCACTTACTATTGTTTCCCCAGAAGAAGCTCAGCAACAAGCAGCAGCAGTAGAAGCAGCAGCTGCTGGAGGTGTACAGTTAGTTACATTACACTCCGAGGTTCCAATCCAGATAGTTTCACATGATCCCCAAGCCCAGGTTACTCATCAGTTAATCACTAGAGATGGTGTACAGATGTGGTACCCACGACAGTATCAGTGAAACCACTGCTGGGGAGTATTCTGTTTCATGTCTGAACTGAACTAAGAAGTATTCAATGATAGTTTGTCATACCCCAGTGTGAAAAAATATTGATTAACTGATAAGTTCTGATTGTATTATTGCTTCCAACTTTGAAATTCATTTAGTTTTAATTTTCACATGATTTACAAGGTTACTTCAAAAAATTCCTGTGTCTAGTATTGTGCCTGCTAGAAGTCAAGATTATGAAATTATTTAAGATTTTGAAAGTTGATAATTGAATATAAAATAAAAGTTCCAGTGCCAGTGGGAGGTCTTCAGACCCTCATCATACATAGGATAATTGAAAACAGCTCACTCTTGTAGACTGAGAGCCTCTTTTTCATATAGTACTTCTTCACTAAAATGAATCATCAACATTATATCATTAAGAATGGATATCCTCTCCATTACATCATAATTTCATTTCATGTACATTTATGTATTTAAATTGTAAGTTGCATGTACTGATGCAAGTTTATGAAGAAAATAATTTCCTTATTCAGCTTTTGGTGCTCAGAACCTTTTATATAGCTGAATCATTTATTTTAGATATTACTGCAGTATTCAGTTTTTATTATATGCCAGATGTGGCAAAAATACATGTATGTGTGAAATTTTATTATGAAAGTCCTGTAGTGCAATGGACTCTCAAAGGGAATATTGACCAAATGAATGCTTTTCTGACTTTGACAGATTCTTCAGAGGGAGAATAGGTCATGAAAATTTCAAGATATGTAATTTTCAGAGGCAAAATAATTTTCATCCTCTCACAGGTTGAAAACATGTTATTTGCAGTTTTGATGTTAGTGATGCAAGTATGCCTGAGGCTATATTAAAATATCTGGTTATTTCTAAAACACAGGCTTCATTAAGTAAATTTTGTATATGATGCCAAAATATGCTAATTTTCACTGTTGATGACAAGCAAAACTGACTCATGCTAACACTGCATTGCTGGTCCTAATGTTTTGATTGGGTGCTGTACTCTTAGATAAGAATTAAAGGTTAGTTGGCCTGTTATAGCCCCAGGACCCCTTTGTTCAAGGGGTTCTGAGGTACTTGCAGCTTTAAGGCTCTGCTGTACTTGTTAGCAGCAGGGACATGATGGCTTCTTTGAAATGAGTTCTTTGACATGAATGTATTCATTTTCATCAACTAATGAAGATGTAGCCTTGTGAAAGGTGATTTTTCACTTGTATTATAACCTCAAACAGAAAGAATCTGGTAACACAGACACACGCACACTTAGAGGGAAAAAGAAGTGGGAGACCAAATTGGAGATGGAAGGATGGAGTGAAAAATATTTTGAGTGATCGGTGGCCTTAACATACAGGAGGGTGAGAGGCATGCAAGGAATAGAGTGAATTGGAACAGTGTGGTATACCGGGGTCGATGTGCTATCAATGGACTGAATCAGCATGTGAAGCATCTGGAGTAAACCATGGAAAGGTCTGTGGGGCCTGAATGTGGATAGGGAGCTGTGGTTTTGGTGCATTACACATGGTAACACATGTATACACAAACACACTCACACATGTGCTCAATGAAATGCTAGTGAAAAGTATTGAAAACATATCTTGACATTTTGAAGTGAGACTGAATCTGCTTATGCCATGGTTTTTTCATGCCAGATGGGTTACCTCTTAATTATAGATGCATCTTCAGTGTCTTAACTAACAGGTATACAACTGGAATACTTAAGTTATACATTTTTAGTATATAATTTCCCCAATATTTTAGGATCCATATTCTTTAAAGCAGGGGTCCCAAACCAGTTACTGCACACTTGTTGAAAAATTTTCTCAAATTACTTCTGTATATCTTTTATAATTTTTTTTTCACTCAAATAATCTCATAATATGTAATAAATTACTGCAATGTGAACAATAGGATCAAGGCAAGTAATAATAAACATCATTTTGACACTTTTGAGAGTTATTCTAATATCTTTTAGTATATAAAAGTAATAGGAATGAATACTTCCGAATTAAAAAGAAAAAATCTAAAGAAAAAAATTGAGTGGTTAAAATGTTTGCAGAAATGGCAAAAAGTTTGAAAACTAAGATAAAAAGGAGTAACACATGGCTTGAATATCAGATGAGTGTCAGTGGTTAGATTCGTCCGAGGTTCACAGTTGTAAGTTAGATTTGTTAGAGTGCCCTTGACAGTATGAGTGGTTTTCTATTGTCAGTGTGAGTGGGCCTGTTAAGCATATAAGATGTACCATTTTTTCAGGGAATGGGATGAACTATCATTCCTCTGATATTAAAGGTAAATTGCCAGTTTTTTCATGCAGCACTGCTGTTGCAGTACCAGAAAAATGTGGTTGAGAGGCATTTCCTAATAGATCTTAGAAACCATGTTACTGGTTATGTGATTGATTCAAGAATTAAGGTAATCAGTGATCTGAAAACTAATCCAGCATCATAGCAAACATTTTTACAAGGCATGTAAAATTGAAAATTTCTGCAACAGCATCCTTCCGAATTATTCACTTGCTTGTAGAATGGAAATGAGTATAAAAGATGGTTAGTTAGTGAATAGTTATGGTGTCTGGTGAAGATGCTTCTTTTGAAGTAAAATAATTTTGCAACTATCTGGTAAAACAGTAACAAGTAGGATTGAGACTGTTTTAATCAAAATGCAAGATCATTTGATGAATGATTCACTAAAATGTGTCTGATTTTCTTTGCAACATAGTAGTACACAGACGTCAGGACAGTGCCCAGTAGAAATATGTTATGAATGGTGTAAAGTGCTTTATCTGTTAAAGAAATAGTAAAAATAATGCCATTTATCAAAACTTTTAAGTCCTTTGCCACAGAAAGTATTACACCTGCCACAGCTAGCATTTATTACTGCAAGTTGAGCATCTGCAATAAGCCAAACAAAATGAGTTCTTTGGCCCCTATATTTGTCTTTCCAAGAATTCACCTCTGAGTGCTGCAACATCCATATGAAAGTTTTTTGTGAAAGATTTTTTATTTCTTTGTTTATGTATTTTGTTTTGGTAACCTTGCAACATATACTGTGAAGCACTTTTAGAGAATACTGAAGCAGTTATAAAGATCTACACAGTGAAGTTTGATGGTTCAGTAACAGAGAAATACTTGCGAGGATTCAAGACCTGATAGACGAGGTATAGGAGTTTCTGAAGTTAAGAAATGGGCATTATGTTTAACTTAATGACAGGTTTTGATTGATAGAGTTTGCTTTTCCTTCTGTACATCTAAATCTGAGCAGTTTTAACTTGGGAATGTAAGGTTAAACACAATACTCAAATAATTACTGTAATTAGTGAATTCAAATGGAAAGTGGATGTGTGGATATCATACATAAAAATCACTTATACCAAATGTAAAAAGATGGTCAGACTCGAGGTGAAAGTAGTTGTTTCTCTGCTCTTTGTAAACCACAATTAAGCATTTTGGTAAGAATTTAGTAAAAGATTTCAAGAGTATATGGTTGTAGAACCGTCAGTGAAGGTTTTTGTGAATCCATTTGACGGTTAATGTTTCTGAATCTTCTTTTTCTTTAAGGGAATCATTTTAAGATTGAAATGAAAGAACTTGAATTGAGATTATTTACTCTACATTGCGACTGACAGGGTTAAAATCTTTTGCAAATGGTGACAATTTTTTGAGTGTTGTGGACACAGACAAATATTTACTGCTGAGAAACGTTTCTCTTGTAGTATTAAATCTTATTCAGGATCAACCTATCTTTTTGAGTCTGTTCTTTACCATGAGGTCCACACCCTATGATAAGCTTGCTAAAGAAATGTATACTCAAGACTCATCAAAAGTAATGTAAAATCAAGTCTCTAGAACTACTTAATCTGGTGCCTGCTGCCTTTTGGTCAAATTTCTCAGAAAATTTTAAGTACAAAAAGGTTGGGGACCCCATCTTTAAAGCTTTGTTAGATCATTATTAATGGAACTTTTCCCTTAGGTTAGCCAGCCATTCTGCATTTTGAAAGTTGACATTATGTCAGCATTTATTATGTAACTGTTTGAGGTGGTATTGTACATGATGGTTTGATTACTCTTGAAATGAAAAAAAGATGGAAAATTTTACAAGATAAGACATCCCAAAATTAAATGTTAAATTAGTGTTCTCTTATATTGCCATGTTATAAGTGGTAAGTGTAAGTGTTATTAACTATGTTATATTTTAGATATTTTTTGTAATAGAACTTAAGGTGGATTTTGTCTCATTCTTTCAACCTTCTACTCTGGGTCCAATACCTGTTCTACATTACAATGCAGGGTACATTTGGTGTCATTTTGAGGTTATGAACGTACAAAAATATTAACAAAGATACTTAGAGCCACTAATCACATTATTATTGTATTCCATCTCAGGAAAGAGTGTAAAAATGTCACTTGAAAGAAATGAATCAATTGTGTTCAGTCATCTGTTAGGTTATTCCACATATGTAGTCATGCTTGAATCTCTAACATTATATGCAAAACAAATGAAAATGACAATGTGTTCAAAGGCTTGAGGTAATATTGAATCTGTCTCCAGATATTAAAAGAGCTGTGAGCTATTATTCATAGAGTATATTCCTGAAATATTTGCTTAGGACCATATTCATAATAAATCATTGTATGTATCATGACATGTAATTATTAATCACAATAAATGCTGAGAAAAAAAGAGATTCTTGAAGTTTTTGCCAGGTAAACTTTTGTCATTGTAAATGATAATCAGTTTTGCATGACTGTTACATGGTATTTTCTCACCTTTGGTTGTGGGGTCTTGTTGTTCAAGTAAATAGATGTGAACAGTCACCACTGTAGAAAGTTAGTAAGCTTTATTTAAATGAGGAAAAGTGTGTATGAAGAATTGCACTTCAGCAAGAAAAGCACACATGCTCTTCCTGGCTTTATTGATTGTACAGTCGGTATCCTTTAGGGTAAATTTCTCTCTGCATTATTGTTGGGTACAGTCCAAAAAGCACTTGTATCTCTCAACACAAGCAAGGTATATGGAGCAAGCATCCTTCCTCATACTTCTGAAGTTCTGATTCTTGATTTAATTATTTTTGCTTATTTAAAAACTGAAAATTTTTATTTCTTCTTGGAACATGAAATGGTGCAGCCTTTTCCAAAGTTTTAGAATCTTTCTTCACCTTGTATTTACAGCCATCTATTTCATCAGTGTGTCTTTTGCAAGGCAAAATCCACTGGTGATATCCTTTACTACAGAAACCTATGTTGTAGCTCTTGGTATTATAAAAGCTCTTGATAGGGTATGACATTGCAATCTCATTTTGAAGTTCCCCCTTTTGGCTTTCCTCCCACATTTTATTCTTAGACGTGTAGCCTCTCCTTGTAGTGTACATCGTCCCAAAGATGAGAACATTGTCAGGATTCAGGAAGGTGCTGTTTTTATTTGAGTCCCCTAAGGGTATGCTGCATCAGATGCTCAAGTAGTAATCATGTTACCCTACCCAAATGACCTAACATTGAAATCCATGCTCCCAGACCTTTTCAACACCTCCCAGTCATTTGTACTCCTTCCATGCAGATACCATCCATACTTTTTTTCCCTACAGTAACTTCCTTATCCATCCACTCACTATCATTTCTCACAACACACCTTCACCTACACAAGTAAGCATTTCTGCTCTAAATACCTCCCATGTCTCTTTCAATCCCCTTGTTTCTCTGCTACTCTCTCTCTCTCTCTCTCTCTCTCTTGTTAACTCAGCATGCAGGCTTTTTTTCTTAGCCCATTCACTTTCACCACTTCTACCCACGTGCAATTTTCTCTTCTGCTAAAGCCACTAAAAACATTCACTCTTTTCCACCAGGTGGTGTTCATATATCCCACCTGTTGCTCTTTTTATGTAGACTTCCAACAACCTTGTTTTACATGCATTGCAATTAGCTTTTGATCCATTAATGCTTGTTGATCTTTAACCTTATTCACCCATGTATATTTGTGTATGGACCTTTTTTTTTAAAAGTATTTCCTATCACTGGTCATTATCCAATACACCATCTCAAAGAAGTTTCCCATATGTCCCAGTTCAAGCTACGAACAGAGATGATTGGGTGGACACCAAAAGAAAAAGTCAACACGGGGGATCCTGAGGCACCTGTCCAAGATATTCTAATATAACTTCAACACCCTGGTGGATTGACTAGACTTTACGGTACCTTACATCTTAACAAGGTATTCTAGGTCAAGCTCAAAACAGAGTCAGGAAAAGGAAGGCTCGGCATCATCTCACCCCATTGTGCGCCAAGAACTATTCAGTAGGCCCTTCCATCTTCCCAGCACTCAAGAGCAAAATGGACATTTTTGCCCCTAGAAACTGGTGCCTTTGAAGCCCTTTTTGGTATAACAATGTGAACTGTAATATTTTTTGTGAGCTTTCTCTCATTGATAGTTATTATTCATCTCCATGCACATAAATGGGTCCTGAAATTTTGCTCCTGTCAAGAAAATAAAAAGATGTCTTGAAGCTGACATTAGAGGTATACAAGAGGACAGGGCTGCCCATCACCCTGCACCTTAAGCAGAGTTTCGCCAAGCCTGCGAAAACCAACCGTGTCCCCATGGAAGTATTAGGCGCAGTGGAACGTTTCAGGATGAAAGGATGACATGTTGCAGCACCAGTGAGATGTCACAAAAAAGCAGACTATTGTGTTGTGGTGCACAGCAGATCTTCCAGCAGTTACTCCTGGGTAGAGACTTTTAATCGATTCCGTCACTGGTCCTCCTAGAGCAACAGCCCTTGCGTTGTGATGACGAAAAGTGGTACTGGTCATGTCTCAGAACCCATGAATGGACTAAAGCGGCCGAGTCAGGCACCTGTAACTTTGCAACGTTTGTTCGCTCACTATGATAGCGGGCCGCTCTCATTCATTGTAACCGGGAACTGGTAGAGGTGATGGGACCACTGCCAGTCACAGTGGCCGAGAACAAGAATAATGGGACCACGAGGATAAGGCTGGGAGTAAGTATAAATTTTAGCAGGTCAGTAGCAGGCTTTCCAGCAGCGATGACGGAGCTTTCGTAATTCATTGGGTAACCAAAAGCTATAATAAAGGCATCAAAAATATCTCTTGGATATAACATCGCTTAGAATAGCAGACTAACAGTATCTGTACAGGGAACCATATGATAATTCAGAGCCGTGAAACACAATTAGCTAAGTGGTAAGCGTTGAACTTTTCGATATGTACCCATATCTAAATTAGTACCTTCTTTTTCTGTGATCAATTTATTATAGGATATTTTACAAAGGAATGTGACTTTCTGATTTAAAGGCCTCGATCTCAACTCATAATTTTTAAACTTGGGTTGTTCCTGTCGGATATGCGAAAAATATCGCTCCTATTTAGAGAAAAAAAAATTGTGCTGGTAGATGATCGTTCTTGGTCTTTAGGCCTAATGGCTACCAGGGTCATTAAGGCCGTCAAGGTCAGGTTAGAGTGAGTCACAAAACTTGAAAAACTGCTTCTGGTTTTCAAGATACTTGTATGACCTTAAACACATTACACATGGCTCTTCGTGACGTGTGTTGAATGGTCTGCGACGACATAAACAAAAGTTGCAATCCGGATTTCTAGGCGGATCTGACCCTGGTGGTCTGAAACAGTGGGGACAGGCCTAATATCTGATTAATTTCCTTGAAACAAATATCTCTTTGACAAAATCTGTTTACAGAAATCATGTGTATCATAATTATATTTAAGGACACTTCTTATTATGATTTTTGCTGCCAGTATTGACTAGAAATACAGTTTGAGTAGTGTTTATCCTTCTTCAAAATAAAATAAGGATACATGATGTGGCAACGTTGGATACGTGATGCTCTCATTCATGAGAAGTCTTATTTATGACTTTTGAGTAACTGTTTATAAAGTTATTGAGTGTTAGCTGTTCATTTTACATAAAGGAAGTAGTAATGGTGAACATTAACTTTTATTCATATACATGCCACACGAAGTTATTTTTTTCACGAATCATTACAATGGCATCATTATATCACAATGCTGAATATGAATATGAATACGAAGCGGGTAAGGAGTCTTACATCCAACGGTTTTCTGACTAAGAATGGTTTTATTTGACGTTATAATTGATGTTATATCTTGTGTATGGCGGGAGGCGGCAACAGCGGAGGGCGGCACAACTGCCGCCTCGAGAGTCCGGTTTTCTCACAGCTAAACAAAGATACCCACCCCTGAGCACCAATTATTTTCGAGCACACTCGTGTTTGTGGAGTTTCTGGTTTGTTTCACGAAATGACAGTACATCAGGATTAGTGAAGGTGAGTCAGTATAAACCTATGTCCCAGTTGGATACTGATATGAAAGAGTGAGGTTGAGGATTGAGGTTGATCTGATTTATGGAGTAGCTTGAGAACATCAAGTGAACTTCATCTGAATGAGAGTAACCATATCACAGGGCGTCACCTGCTCCTAATATGTGTTGTTACAAGTATGTGTAACATGTTGTAACGTCGGGTTGTTACTGGGTAGTTGTTCAGTGTTTATAATGTGGCAGTATATCAACCCGTTGTCTGGGTTTATTGTACGAGGAACCTCCTGTCATCCATAGACTTAGTGTTTTAGTTTGCGTTTGTTCATGCAGTCATTGAAAGACAACTAGGTAAGACACCAGCATTTTCTAGCATTAGAATATCGTAGTATTCCGCTTGCTTGAATAATGTAGCTCAAATCGCCAAGTTTTAGTAAACAAGTGTGCTATTTAAAAAAAAATTATGGTACAATAGTAATTTAGGAGTAATGCAGAAATAATGTATTGATACGGAGGAAATGCATGTTAATAATCATTATCATATAGTCGGCAGAGTTAGTACTACTGGTACTACTTAATTTGCAACAATATGTATTTTATGATATTAGATAAGGTGATAGAGGGTTTGCATTAAAGATCATTAAAAATATGAGATTATGTGAACACAAATAGATTTAAAGTTGATATGAGTTGACAAAAATAAGCTATGGATTTGGAGGATATATATCAGTAAAGAAAATCCCCCAAATTGGTATACTTCCTTGTGTTTTAGTTTGATTGGTTTTTGAATGGACTGCTTTAAGGCGAGCACATGGCTTATATGTATATATATATATTTTTTTTGAGTGGTTATTTCACATATCAACTCATTACATACTTTATATTACTTTTCAGTTGTAAATTTTTTATACTAATTCTAGTACGCATTATGTTTATATAACATACCCTACATTTTTACATCAAAGTTTATTTTACGTAGAAATTATGTAAATTATTGTGTTAACAATTAATGATGTTATTAATTAATTCATATTCATAATATATGCAATAATATTAGAGTAACTGTGTATGTATATTAAAACAAATTAAATTTTCATTAGTCATTGTTTAACGTGGGAAGAGAATGGGAAATTGATATACACTTTATGATTAATTGATATATGACTTGTATGTAGGAGTACAATTGATTTGGGGATGTATATGAGGAAGTGGCAGGAGGTGAAGAGGAAGGTGCAGATGTTAAAATAAGAGGGCAAATGAGAGTTGGGGTGAGTGAATATTGGTAAACTTTAGGGAGAAATATATGTTTTGGGAAGAGGACAATAAATGTGCAAAAAACAAGAGAACAAATAAGAACGTTGGTGAAGGGGACAAAAGGGGAAGTGGTAGCATAATGATGAAGTGAGGAGATTGAGTTAGTATTTTCAAGGAATGTGGAATGTATGTGATGATAGGGTTGCAGATGTAGGATATTTTGGTCAAGTTGCTATGTGAAGGGAGAGTGGTTTAGTGAAGACAGAAGAGTTGGTGAAGGTCATGTGTAAAGTTATTTACCTGTGACCTACATACCCCAGGATACCATATACCTGCAACCTGCTCTGAAAACAGTGCATTAACCTCCCTCACCACCCACTTTGTAAGCAGACCCACATTCACCAAGAACCTTTTCACTGCATTTAGTAACATTCTGTTTACACAATATATTCATAGCACCTTCTATATTGCCCCTCTATGCAGTTCTTAAGAACCATCATGTGTTTTAGACTAATATACTATTTAAGTTCAGTATAGACTCATTATAGTATATCCCCATGCTAACTCTTCAAATCGAACAAGGTACAGTTTAGCATTGAAACCTTCCCCATAGATGTACATACTGCTTTTGAGAATTTGACTTTTTAGAATGCAGAAAAGGTCATGGAAGCTTTCTACATGATATACATTGTTTTATAAGATTCATTTTTTTTTATGTATATTGAAAATTGTTCCATTTGTTCTTATCATATGTTTATACATGCATGCATACATATATTGATGTAATTTTTTAGCACATTTGCGCAGGCGCAAATTTCTTTCAGAGTGCCTTTGGAGGGGAGGAGGTATGTTTTTCCAGAATGGGGTCTTACAGTTGATCAAAGAGGACTTATTTGGGATGCTTCTAGATGTAATGTCTTCAACAGAACTCTTATGATTGATAACTTATTTCCCCCTTGTGGTGGTAATGAGTTTATTTTAACCAAAGCTTCCTTTTCAAGTTTGTCAGTTGAGACTTATTATGCCCAACATTGGTTATAAACTTTAATTTATTTTTTCTTTTCCTATTCAGAATTTTAATGTTTGTGCTTATTGATGAAAAATATCATTTTTACAGACAAAGGACCCATTTGAAGCTATTTTGTGGCAGTTGCAGTTACAAGATAGCAGGATGGCACTTCCACCCAACTCAGTCAACATGAACACTCTGTACATGGACCATCTTGTGCCAGTAGGGCAAGCTGGTCACACAGGATGGTATGACTATAATACATTCAATAACTTGCTGGTCTCCCCACCTATGCAAGCCCCACAAATAGCAATGCCTCAGCACCCTCACCATCCTCAAGAAATTGTTTCTGCACCTAGACCCAAGCCACCTGCACCCCGACCAAAACCCCGCTCAGCAACTACAGAACGTGCTTACTATTGTGATGCATGTGGTGCTTCATTTTCAAATTCATCCAACTTGAAGTCTCATTCCAGGATACATTCAGGAGAACGTCCATATGTCTGTGAACAGTGTGATGCATCTTTTGTGCAAAGCTCTAATTTAAAGGCACATCGGCGCATTCATACAGGTGAACGTCCATACAGGTGCTCTGAATGTAATCAAACCTTTTCTCGCTCTTCACATTTAACTGGCCATAAAAGAACTCATACAGGTGAAAGACCATATATATGTGGCATATGTCAGGATTCATTTGTTACTAGTACACATTTAAGAAATCACATGCATAAACATACTGGAGAGAGGCCATTTGCTTGCCAGATATGTAAGGCTGCATTTGCCCAAAAAGCGTCTTTACAAATTCATATACGTATTCATACTGGTGAAAGACCATATAAATGTGTTGACTGTGCTGCTGCTTTTCGCTCGAAAGGGGATTTAAGAAGTCATCGTAAACTTCATACTGATGAGAGGCCTTTTGAGTGTTGTCGATGTGGTAAAGTTTTCAAAACAAATCAATATTTGCAAAAGCATCTGAAGAAATGTGGAGCTCCTCCCACTGGCAAGAAACGTGGACGTCCACGAAAGTTACTTTCTGCAGATTCTATGATATCGTCAGTGCCCAAGAGGACAGTTAATCGTAGTGGACGTGGTAGAGGGCGGGCTAGGGCAAAACGAGGAAGACCAAGAGGAAAGCCAACTCGTATTACTCGTCACACAAAGCTTGATGAACAGGGTCAAATAATTCGTGATGGTGATTTTGTTGATGAACCAAGTGCTGGAATTGAAGAAATTATAGCACCTGGGAAAGTTACAAATGGGGATATTATAGAAGCAACAACTAGTACAGAACATCCGCAGCAACAACATGGTGTGGATACCCAAGTTGATCCTTTAGAACAGCAGATTCAGCAAGTTCTTCCTGATTTAAAGGTATCTCCAGATAGCTTTGAGGAAATTCCAACAAATGGTATGGACCAGGTAACAGATGTGGATCAGACTCTCCATATTGCTCATGTTGAGCATATTGAGCACATGCCAATTGAAGCCATGGAACGGGTTGTTCAGGTAACTCATTATTGAATATAGATATGTAGTAGGTAGACATTTTAGCTACAATCAATATTATTATTGACTTTATTTACTTTTTCAGTTGTAGTTACAATAATTTAATTTTAATATAAAATAAATTTACCAGGGTCTTGTAATTATTTTGTATATTATGTTATTGCTAATATTTACTTAAAGGCAAAGCCTTTAGAAGTAATACTGTACCTTTGATTGAGCTGATTATCATATTTTTTGTAACCAAGGTAATCTCTTGAAAAAATTTGATTTACTGAAAATTCATTGGCTATAATTAAGGTAAAGTATCATCTTTGATTGTAATTAAGGTAATTGATCATTTTTCAGAAATTCTATTTTCCACTATTGCAAGGCAAGATATGAGGTTTTTTCATGACCTGAGGAAAAAAAAGGTTTGTATTGAAATGTTACATCAAAAATATTTAAACTAGTGTGTTTGGTCATCCAAAGAAAATGTGAAAAATAGTCAAAGCAAAGGATTCCTCTGCATTGTTTAGTAGCTAGACTTTACAACAATTTATGTCTTTCTAATTTTGAGATGATTTTATTTTCTTGATCTGTGGTAATATATTGGTTATGTTCTGAGGGTGAATTGTGATATCTTGATCATGAGATGATTGTTGGTATTTGCTTCTCAAATACAACTGTATCACAGAGTATATGGTATCATATGCCATATGTGGATAGGGAGCTGTGGTTTCAATGCATTACACATGACAGTTAGAGAATGGATTTTCTGAGCGAATGCGGCCTTTCATCGTCTGTTCCTGGTGCTACCTCGCAAATGCGGGAAACGGCGATCAAGTATGAAAAAAATAATTGTAGACCATATTTAACTTCAGGTGAGCCTTATATCTTTTTAGCATGTGAAATTTGTTGCCTTAACATGTATGGCTTATAATTTTTAAAGGCTTTGTGTTAATTTTAGGTAAAGAAATTTTGAATTTGCTATCCTTATAGTATAGTCACATTGGATAGACTTTGTGGTATTGAATAATCATTTGTTCAGTAGCAGAATGAATAAGATGGGTAAGGGTTGAAAAAGGACTTTAATTTTCAGCCATTGCTTTTTATGAGTATGAGCTTGGATGGTTTGGATACAACATGAGGGATGCACAGTGGTTTCTTTTGCAATAGGTAGATCATCGTTGATGGTATCTGAGTTTATTTATTTAATACACAGTTAATACATTTCAAGTAAATTTACCATCATGTATGTAATAAAGGGCTCTGTGTCTTTTTTATTTCAGTTTTTCTTTGCTTGATATTGTAATACAGGAATTTTGTTGATATGAGGTACATATGCTGTAATATGATGCTAGGGTTCTAGTCATAAGTTAGAGTTTATGTAGATTTTAAGAATCATGAGATTTTCTTACAGGGGCAAAATTGGTTTACTTGATACCATGAAAGACATGACAGCATAAGTATTTACCGTACTTGAGTGTTACCATTGTGTGGCAATGGTGTATTATCTTTGGTCACTAATAGACATTAGGGAAGACTCACCTTACAAGCTTACCATACTGAGTGACATTTGCCTCCTTTGTATGTTTCTGATATTAGAATTTTTTAGATTATGAATACTATCCCTTATGCCATCATGAAAATATTTGTTATATAAAGTATTTTTTATATGGAAAATTACTTTATATCATGCTGAACTTGTTATGCTTTTTCTCTATATTATTTATGCTTTTAAGTCTCACTTGTCAGAGTTTATAACCAAAATGCTGAATTTTTAGTTGGAAAACTGGATTTTTATTTTCTATTAAACTTGAAATATTGTTAGTATTGTTTTAGGGCTTGTTGTTGGTCCTCATACAACAGGAATGGTTTAGATACGTAGTGGCTGAGGTGCTAGGTGCATCAAGTAAAGTAGCTTCAGAAATTATTGTTGCAGGGTGTGACTGACGACTACTGAAAACATATGTTTAACTTGTTATGTGTCAGGAGGGTTGGTACATTTATCCTCACAACCCCTTACTTATGTACTAATATAGCAGGCATGAGGTTCACAGTCAATGTGTTTGTTTCATTATGGTTTCATGCTATGTTTGGCCGAATAATGAAAGACAGTTTGATCATGGTAAATGTGTTATGAATTATGAACCACATGCCATGAACCACATGAGCACGCTGGGTGTAAGACAGAGGCAATATGAGGCAGTAGTGCCTTACACATTCCAATCAATATGGAAGCCTCACAGGGAATATGAGGAGCTATTATTGCCCTTCATAACGAATGATTACAAATGTGTGGTAAGATTATGACAAAGTATATGTCCATACATCAACGGCAACATATGGCCGGAACAACTGGCACATCCAAATACCTATTGTCATTGGTCTCAAAATGTTCACACTAGAGTACACACTGATACTTTCTAGAGGTAGTATACAGGAATAGATGAAAATGAATTTGTAGACTAAAACTTAATAATGCACATGACAGCTAGATAATGGATGTGAATGAATGCTGCCTTTCTTCATCTGTTCCTGGCACGAACATGCTAAAGTGGGAAATGGCATTCAGGTATGAAAAACCTAGTACCCACATGGTGTAAAGACAGCACTGTTACAACTCAATCCAGTTGTTCATCCTCCCCTTGGGTTTTTTTGATAATTGGGTACATAGCTTGGGATGGGATGCATAGTGTATATGAGATGGCTGTGATAAGGGCACTCTTGCCTGTGCCAACCAGCTATGAAAAGGTAATATTATTATTATATCATTATTATACTTTTCGCTGTCTCCCGCATTAGCGAGGTAGTGCAAGGAAACAGACGAAAGAATGGCCCAACCCACCCACATACTCATGTATAGATATACACGTCCACACACACACACATATACATGCCTATAC
This sequence comes from Panulirus ornatus, assembly GCF_036320965.1. NCBI lineage: Eukaryota > Metazoa > Arthropoda > Malacostraca > Decapoda > Palinuridae > Panulirus > Panulirus ornatus. Next base: position 3,218,330 of record NC_092276.1, read on the forward strand.
ATTTCAATGTATACATACATATACATACTCAGACATATGCATATATACACATGTACATAATTCATACTTGCTGCCTTTCTTCATTCCCGTTGCCACCCCGCCACACATGAAATGACAACCCCCTCCCCCTGCATGTGTGTGAGGTAGCGCTAGGAAAAGACAACAAAGGCCACATTCATTCATACTGTCTCTAGCTGTCATGTATAATGCACCGAAACCACAGCTCCCTTTCCACATCCAGGCCCCACAAAACTTTCCATGGTTTACCCTAGACACTTCACATGCCATGGTTCAATCCATTGACAGCACGTCGACCCCGGTATACCACATCGTTCCAATTCACTCTATTCCTTGCAAGCCTTTCACCCTCCTGCATGTTCAAACCCTGATCGCTCAAAATCTTTTTCACTCCATCCTTCCACCTCCAATTTGGTCTCCCACTTCTTTTTTCCTCCACCTCTGACACATATATCCTCTTGGTCAATCTTTCCTTACTCATTCTCTCCATATGACCACACCATTTCAAAACACCCTCTTCTGCTCTCTCAGCCACACTCTTTCTATTACCACACATCTCTCTTACCCTTTCATTACTTACTCGATCAAACCAGCTCACACCACATAATATCCTCAAACATCTCATTTCCAACACATGCACCCTCCTCCACACAACTCTATCTATAGCCCACGCCTTGCAACCATATAACCTTGTTGGAACCACTGCTCCTTCAAACATACCCATTTTTGCTTTCAGAGATAATGTTCTCACCTTCCACACATTTCTCAATGCTCCCAGAACTTTCGCCCCCTTGCCCACCCTGTGACTCACCTCCGCTTCCATGGTTCCATCCACTGCCAAATCCACTCCCAGATATCTAAAACACTTCATTCCTTCAGTTTTTCTCCATTCAAACTTACCTTCCGACTGACTTGTCCCTCAACCCTACTGTACCTAATAACGTTCTTATTCACATTTACTCTCGGCTTTCTTCTTTCACACACTTTACCAAACTCACTCACCAGCTTCTGCAGTTTCTCACCGGAATCAGCCACCAGCACTGTATCATCAGCAAACAGCAACTTACTCACTTCCCAAGCCCTCTCATCCACAACAGACTGCATACTTGCCCCTTTCTCCAAAACTCTTGCATTCACCTCCCTAACAACCCCATCCATAAACAAATAAAAAACCATGGAGACATCACACACCCCTGCCACAAACCAAGATTCACTGAGAACTAATCACTTTCCTCTCTTCCTACTGGTACACATGTCTTACATCCTCAATAAAAACTTTTTACTGCTTCTAGCAACTTGCCTCCCACACCATATATTCTTAATACTTTCCACAGAGCATCTCTGTCAACTCTTATCTTATGCCTTCTCCAGATCCATAGATGTGGCATACAAATCCATTTGATTTTCTAAGTATTTCTCACTTATATTCTTCAAAGCAAACTCCAGATCCACACACACACACACACATATCTATATATATATATATATATATATATATATATATATATATTTTTTTTTTTTTTTTATACTTTGTCGCTGTCTCCCGCGTTTGCGAGGTAGCGCAAGGAAACAGACGAAAGAAATGGCCCAACCCCCCCCCCCCCCATACACATGTACATACACACGTCCAGACACGCAAATATACATACCTACACAGCTTTCCATGGTTTACCCCAGACGCTTCACATGCCTTGCTTCAATCCACTGACAGCACGTCAACCCCTGTATACCACATGACTCCAATTCACTCTATTTCTTGCCCTCCTTTCACCCTCCTGCATGTTCAGGCCCCGATCACACAAAATCTTTTTCACTCCATCTTTCCACCTCCAATTTGGTCTCCCTCTTCTCCTCGTTCCCTCCACCTCCGACACATATATCCTCTTGGTCAATCTCTCCTCACTCATTCTCTCCATGTGCCCAAACCATTTCAAAACACCCTCTTCTGCTCTCTCGACCACGCTCTTTTTATTTCCACACATCTCTCTTACCCTTACGTTACTTACTCGATCAAACCACCTCACACCACACATTGTCCTCAAACATCTCATTTCCAGCACATCCATCCTCCTGCTCACATCTCTATCCATAGCCCACGCCTCGCAACCATACAGCATTGTTGGAACCACTATTCCCTCAAACATACCCATTTTTGCTTTCCGAGATAATGTTCTCGACTTCCACACATTTTTCAAGGCTCCCAAAATTTTCGCCCCCTCCCCCACCCTATGATCCACTTCCGCTTCCATGGTTCCATCCGCTGACAGATCCACTCCCAGATATCTAAAACACTTCACTTCCTCCAGTTTTTCTCCATTCAAACTCACCTCCCAATTGACTTGACCCTCACCCCTACTGTACCTAATAACCTTGCTCTTATTCACATTTACTCTCAACTTTCTTCTTCCACACACTTTACCAAACTCAGTCACCAGCTTCTGCAGTTTCTCACATGAATCAGCCACCAGCGCTGTATCATCAGCGAACAACAATTGACTCACTTCCCAAGCTCTCTCATCCCCAACAGACTTCATACTTGCCCCTCTTTCCAGGACTCTTGCATTTACCTCCTTTACAACCCCATCCATAAACAAATTAAACAACCATGGAGACATCACACACCCCTGCCGCAAACCTACATTCACTGAGAACCAATCACTTTCCTCTCTTCCTACACGTACACATATATATATATATATATATATATATATATATATATATATATGTGTGTGTGTGTGTGTGTGTGTGTGTTCATGTGTGACTGCTAATTCAGCATTTATGAGTTTCTTGTTGGTGTTCTCAACTCATTTAATGATTCTCTTATACTGCTCAGGTAGATTACCAATAAGCTGGCCAAAGGTCATTGCATGGGGAGAACCAAACTCAGATAGAAACATAGTGTAATTTTTTATAGGTACGTAGTAACACTAAACAGCACAGCATTTCATGACTCATATCACATTCACAAGTGTATGGAGCGTATGGTATGGTCTAGGCTTAAGTACCAAAATTGAGGATCAAAAGAAAAATCATTAAATATGAGGGATAAATATGTAAGGAAGCAACTGCCTTGTCTGACCAATGAAAGCTGGCTGTTTCAGGTCAGTAGGGCATGCTGCTATGTGACATAACCAGTTCTCGTCTCACTTTTGCTGAGATAGGTCAGATGTTGAGTACTTGGTAATACAAGATTGTCAGCCTGCGGGCTCATATTCGGGGCGTTTTCTTCAGTGTAGAGGGCCTCAAGTATCTGAGGTTGTCTGGGGTTGGGTGAAGTGTCTGTTATAGTTCCTTTCTCCAACATCTTCCTTGAGAGGGTGGTGTAGTGGCAGGGTGTTAGGTGTGTCTTTGGGCTCCCACTCTGTAAATGACCTGAAAGATGGGAAAATTTAGTAGTGGTCATGCCTGTATACAACAAATGGAGTGTGCAGTCTTCATATGAGCACTGGAATTTGTATGACACGATTCCTCTGGAAACTCGCACCATGACCAGCGACTTTTTATATAAGAAATATATAAGGATTAAAGCAAAAGAGAAGCAAACCTTGTAGAAAATTTAAAGTTTTCCTAGGATAGGATGTTATGAATTAGATGAAATAAACATCTAGTATTTAGGTTGATGTATTGGCAGCATGGTTAGTCCTGACTTTCTTTGGTGTATGGTAACACAGGAAAAGTATGAACAAGGATCCAATAATTAATTACTGACTTTGTAAAAGGGAAGATCAAGTATATTGCATTGTACATGTTTGTCTAAATACCAAGGTTGGAATTCTTTGAGAAGGCAAAGGCTAGGATTTCATGTAGGGTTTAGTTGTGGGGATCAAACATTGACAGAGTAAACTTCGTGTTGATGTCTTTAAATTTTATTCTAGATCTTGTATCCAAACTATGTTGCTTCCAAGGTCAAAAGCTGAAAGGACTAGGCTGATTTGAATTAGAACTGAATTGAGTTGGATTTAACAGCATGACTTGACATTCTGGCCTTTTTTTCATGTAGAAATTAATGGTTTGTATTTGATTTTGTAAGACTGGTACAATATTAGGGTTCATGGACAAATACGTAGCGAGTAATTTCATTAAGTAATTTTGTAGCAGTAAGCTCCAGCACATTACCAATCTGAAAACAAGCCAGGCATTGATGAGAAAATTGATTAGTGCTGCCCAGATAATCATGGAGGTCGTAAGTACTTATGTTGTATCAGCAAGAGTTGTATTGCGCTAGGACATAAAAGTTTTGTGTTCATATCTGCTATGATGCCATCTCTTCCTAGTACTAGAGACAATTGGTTAACAATTGATAACTATTACGTCTATAATTCAGTATGTGCATTATTTTTTAAATCAAATGGGAATTTTTATCTTTTGCATTTTAGTGATGTTATAACAGAATTCATAATCTGGAAATGGAATATTGTAAAGTTAGTAGTTATGCTGTTTTAGTTGTATGTAAGTTTTATTACAGACCCTGAAATACAATTTACATTGATTTAATTCATTTTAGAGTCCAGTAATAGTACATAGTTGAAATGATGAATACTTTGAAATAAGGAAAATGTCAACTTTGTTAGTTAAATGCTCATTAAACATAATTTTAAAATTTATTGGCAAATACACATAAGTGCTCTCTGTAATTACATGGCATGGTTCTTCAGAATTTCAGTATAGTATATTGCAGTAACCTGCTGATAGATATGGATGAGAAAGCTGGACATGGTTGGCCACAGTGAAGTCCAGCTAAGGTTAACATATGATGTGGTGCATATTATGATTGTTACACTAAAGAGAGACTATTTCAATAAATGGGGGTTTTGTGATGACCTTATCACTATTATTTTGAGTAGCCGACATCACCTTTTGTTACATTACATTTCTTTATAATAACTATGCACTAATTTTTAGGTACAGGTGCTTTGCTACTCATAAACACTGTGCTTGGATGGACTACTCCTAGCATCATAAGCATATGCACAAAGTTATATAGTAATTGCTTTGGTTACATTCAAGGTCTAGCCATGAGTTGAGTACGAAAGTCCTATTTTTTAAAGATATTAAATTAATGAGAATCGAAAAGTATTTTCAAGTAAATGGGTTCAATGATACGCACCAAGTTTTTTACTGAAGTAATTCATGATGATGTAAATATGGATCTCATGACATTAAAGATTGTTAGTGTAACTTTATGTGGACTGATTGTCCACAGGCATTAAACACTAAATATGAATGGTATTCTTCTGCTAAAAGATTTTATTACAAGCAATAAAGTGTATTTTCTAAGTTCTGTTTTTTCCTGTTCAGAAATGTAACCTCCCAAAATTGCAATAAGTTTATTCTTTGTTAAAGTATAATAAATGTATACTTTGCTTAGATACTTAATGAACAAGAGATGGCGCTTGAAATTCATGTTAAAAATCATTTACAGTAATACATGATGTCAAGTCTGAAGAACCATAGTTTAGAACCTCAAACATGCCTGAAGATTAATCATAAAAGCTCACAAGGAACATGACAATTCCCACTGATGTACCGAAAAGGACCTAGTTTCTTGGGGCAAAAGTGACTTTTCCCTCTAGATTAAGGGGGGAGAAGGAAGGGGCCTACTGGAGGAATTGTCTCTATTAAGTATGAAAACCTGCACAATCTCACTCAAGACCGGAACTGTTAATGCAGTATAAAACCGGTGATTTGTTGGTCGATCGTGGACAACCACAGGAAGGTGACATTGATTGACCTTTTAATGTTACTGAAAGAGACAAACATTCCTAATTCGAGAAATGTATATTGACTCCCAAAAATGGTAGATAACAGCAAATTCATGTCCAATAACTTATGTGCGTGTACGTGTGTGGAATGGGCTGCATTTTTTTTTTTTTTTTACCTGCGTGCGTAGTTTACTGTGGGTAGTTGCAACCATACCACGACAAGTGAGGTATTCCTGCGAATAAGCATTTGTGTTGAGATAAGGCTAGAGATGTGATTCTGCAAAACTGATTCCTACAAAATGTGTATTAAGAATCTAAGTTCTTATGTATATGGAAATGAAGCCAATAATAATAGTTCATATAACATCAGGCGCTGTTTTGTCCGCAGTTTTACTGATGCCAATAAACATTATAGGAGCCGTTGTAATAATAATTTGTAGGAATAATTATTATTATCGTTATTAGTATTAGCATTATTATTATTTTATCATTCAGAAACGGTGGGGAAAAAAGATAAAATATGGCCTCCTTTTATCCCAGAACCGTCAATGGTGGATTGTCATCATTTAATATGGTCCTAAATATAACAGTAAGCAATTGTATATCCAGAAGATAGGTGTGAATTACGAACTTGCCAAGAATATGAAACTTTTCAAAACGAGTTGTGTGTAAGAATTTACCATTAACTTGGGGAACTTGGCACTTTTGAGTTCTTTGGATGCAAACTTAAATCATTTAATTAGCCAAATTCTCATTTTGATTAGATAAAACGGGTGATGCTTTATGATCATGGGAGTTTTGTTCTATTGGACAAATTACCGTGATTTTGTAGACAAAGAAAAATATATTGTGAGCATGTCATTTTGTAACGAAAGCAGTGAAATAGACAAGTTTGCTTTATTGGTCACTAGTTTACACTATTACATGAGTGTGTTCTCAGAAAATAGTGTTTGCCGTGCTCTTGTACCAGTACCAAAAACTTTTTTCTCCATGTTGCCAGCATTTTCCCGTAAAATAATGACATCACATTCGTAACTTTGTGCTGGATTCAGTGCAACATACTTAAAGCCACAGTTTATCATATGTTCAGAAAACTAGTAAATACACTTCCTGTAAAGCACAACGTAACATGAGAAATTTCGTACTAAATTACTGTCGCAAACGTACGACATTGGTGTCTTGAGTTTTGCCAGACGCACGATAAAGATTTTTTTCTATTATTATTATTATAATAACTTGCATGTATTCTGCTAGCTTATATATATATATATATATATATATATATATATATATATATATATATATATATATATATATATATATATATATATATCCCTTCATACTCGATCGCCGTTTCCCGCGAAAGCTTGATAGCGCCAGGAACGTATGAAAAAAAGACGGCATTTGCTCATATGTGTTCTTTAGTTGTCATGTACAATGCACCGAAACCACAGCTCCCTATATCCATATATATATATATATATATATATATATATATATATATATATATATATATATATATATATATATTGCAGCAGAATCAGTGATGCGCGTGATCTAAGGATTGCTAACATGCACGAGTAAAAATGAAATGAAACACGATAAGTCCTTGTACACCTTCATTTATTACATCTTCAGGGGAGACAAAAAGAGAGGATCGTTGTACATTAAAGATATATTTGGGAGGAGGAAATGTGCTATTCTTTTCACGCGCGTGTGCCGTAAAATTCGGTTACAAGGTCAAAACAGATTAAGCTTTTTTTCTTTTTTATAAATTTTGCCTATGACAGAGATTTCTAGTTAATAAAGAGCTCATGAATATTCTTGTTAGTTAATAAGAAAAACTTCTCTGATCAAGAGAAATATCACACTGTACTCAGCTTGTGGAAGGTTACACTGAGAGAAGAGGCATCTTTTACGAGGCTGTACATCACTGGGAGTTCAGCCTCCTTGAAGCACTTTCTCCAAAGAAGTCTATAGTTCCCTGGTACTAGTAGATTCGCCTTACGACTGGAATAGCATATATGTATCTACATATTTCTTGAAAACAGCAGAATAGATGCAAGAGTTTATTAAATATTATTATTATTATTATTATTATTATTATTATTATTATCATTATTATTATCATTATTATTATTATCATTATTATCATTGTCATTGTTGTTATTATTATTATCATTATTATTATTATTATTACTATTATTATTATTATTATTATTATTATTATTATTATTATTATTATTATTATTATTATATCATTATTATTTGAAAGATACCACAGATGATCTAGGGATGAAAAAAAATCTAGATTTCTACCTGATTTCGGTAATGGTCACCTCTACATCTACCGTTACATGACTGAGGCAAAGGACTTGTACCTTTTCCAGCAGTTCCCTGCGTATCGGAGATGAATGAGAGATACAGTAGTAGTGGGATTTATCTCAGGCGTGTCATTCATAAACCACTGTCCACTGCCATGGCCAGCCCGCGCCCACCTACCTACAACTTTGCTCTTTACAATCAGTGATGGAGCTTTAAATTTACCGCGTACGTGAAGTTGTTTACATTGTAATATTGCCTAACAAAGTCAATTTACAACCCAAAAATTACTCTTCCAAACCATCCAAAAACATTGTCAAATAAGAGCAGAAATTTGTCTAGATATTTATCCTGCTGAAAACTGCGAAGAAAGACACCATAGCTCGGTCTGTTTAGATCTTTGTAAAGATAGGGAGAGATTGTAGATGTGGCACCACGGACTGTCGCCATCTTGCGGATAATCAGTTCGCTTGCCTCCCTATTGGTACTATTGCCGCAAATCATCCATCATATGACCTGTTGAAAAGCAGCTGGGCTCAGCTGTCAGAATACATAATAGCTTATTCATTTCTCAAATCATAGTTGTGAAGACATTAGTAGGTAAACGCACAAAGTTAGTTTGAATGGAAGAACATGTGATTTAATGATTATTCCCCTCGTGACCTTAAATACACAATATGACACAGCTTCACCTGATATTTAAAGTGATTTACTGTATTTTCCTTATATAGTAAGTGTAAGTTTTGGTTTGTTTTTGCCTTGAAAGACCACAAACAATATAAGGGAATATCCTTGGCTGGAAGTATGTAGAAGTCGTTTTCATTGCCACAGCTTTGTACTCGAAATAAAAAATATCTGTGATGGATGAAATATCTGATTAAGAATAAACATACGGAAATGAAATGATATTAGATGGTAACTATTTTGGTATCATTGACTACTAACATTAACTCAGGAATTTCAAAAGAAAAATACGCCTTTTGATGCTCTCTTCACAACACTACATTCCAGTGTTGCCGCACCACGCCAAGGACGAGGATTTTCGAAGGTTAGAACTTAACCCACTGGCCTTGTAAATCCGGCCGAAATACTATTGCATAGCAAGGAACTTCCTTGTAGTAGATGGCGGTGAATGCTCATGTTATATTTAGCGACGGGTAAAACTTTTGTATGAAAACCGACGCGGCAGATTGGAAGGTGCGTTTACAAACAGCATCGGGTGTGTGTGTGCACGTTGTCAGTCAGCCTTGGTGGAGGCAAGCAAGTTTAGTGTCTGGAGGAGCTGGCGTCATCACACCGAATGGAACTTTTTATTGATAGTGTTAGGACGTGTGTAGTACAATACAAAGTGTGGAGGTGTGATAGAAAGGCAAGGGCAGTGATTGACGACCCGGGGATACAATAGTTAGGCTGCGGGCTGACCAGCCCCAGGTCTTGGTATCTTAACTCGAGAGAAAAATATCGGAGGAATATTAATACAGAGAAGACTGTTCTGTTGTTAATACTGGATAAAATGTTTGTTGATAGGCGATTAAAAGTCGCTACCAAACATGGCAGTCTATCAGCGGAACTTGAACAGATATCGGATATAAGTACAGAGACAAAAATAGCTGGTAAGATTTGCAAACTTTGTTTAGTTAATCACTCTTTTTAAAACATATGCTTTGATTGTCATCCTCATGATGCCAGTATGGTCATGCTCCGTCCCGTTCCTAATGCTTACACATAAATCTCTTCTTTCCTTTTATGGCGGTGTAAAGGCAAATGTTCTCTATGCTGGTGCATGGAGAAGGAGTTCTGACGTGGTGCATGGAACAGGAGCTGTATTCTGATGCATGCAATTGGACCTTTATACTTTTTTCCTCCAGTATGAGCTATATTTTATGGTTGTAGCGTGATCAGTATCCTAATGCCTCTAATATCAGCTATATCCTATGGTTGTAGCAGGAATTATGACCTAGCACATCAACAGAAGCCGCCATAACAAAGTGCATGGAACAGGAGCTATAACCTAGTGCCAATAACAGGACCTTTAACTTAGTGCATGGAATATTAGCTATAACTTTTGTGCATGGAACATGAGCTATAACTTTGTGCACGGATCAGGAGCTATAACCTGATGCATGTAGCGGTTACTGCAACCTAGTGGAGCATGTAACGGACTGTAACCTAGGATATGTAACAGGAGGTATATCCTGGTAAATTCAAGAGAAGTTCTACCCTGGTACATGTATAAGTTCTGTTGGGGTGCATGTAATTGAAGTCATAATCTGGTGCATGCAGCAGGAGTTATGTTTTGCATTTAACAGGAGCTATTCTGTGATGCACTTAAAATATGGTGAATGTCAATGCATCCCACAGGAATGATGTTAATATAAGTATATTTCAGCATGTGACTTTGCTTACAGGAAATGAAAAGAATTCTTTTGTTATGGATTTATTTTAGAGGAAGAATTAAGATAGGGGTGTGATGACCATTTTTTTTCTTATCCAATGGTAATAAATGTTAGTTGTGGTAAGGGCTATGAAAGTAAAGTAAAATGCGAGATAAATATTTGCAAAAATTGGTGAAATGTAAAATGCTATTATGAACCATCAATACTTGTAGAAACCTCACCAAACACCCTTATGATTTAAGTTTACTGTATTTTCAGTGTTATTTAAGTAATGCAGATGTTTTTGTCCCATTTTCTTATTTATGTGCTGAAAGTTTTGTATGCTTCCTCCCACTGGAGATGATCATTTTCAGTGAGCATAGGCAGTTGCATTCAGCGAACAAATCTCATAGCCGCTTAATGAAAAATCAGGTTGAAAATTATTACCTTTATTGCTTAACATCAGAAATAAGGTAAAAAGAAAATTTAGTTACTTGGGTAATTTGGGTAAGTTTTTATAGTTTCTGTTTTACCCACAATATTTTTGTGTTAACCCCACATTTTCCCAGAGCTTCCTGTTTTTGTCATTTGACTAAGTTATTAACATCAAACAAAAAAGAAATGATCTTAGGGTGCAACCCTGGTTTTGATTTATTTGCCATATTATGTCTAAATTCTGCAAGAAGCTCTTTGAGATTCCAGAGTTAGAAAATTTGTGGCACATAGGTAAACTATTACTGCTCAGCCTGATGCATTTAATTGGTGATATGAAAATCACAACAGAAGTTGTATGTTGGTTTATGAAACAGGTGGGAAAGACTGGTGCTTGCAACAGGAGCTATGTGTTAGTAAATGCAGTGGGAACCTGGTGAAGTATAAGTTTGGCCTTACAATTGTATTTCTGAATGGAATTGGGCTAAACTGATATTAGTACACTTTTTGCTTTAAGTAGAAGTGATGTAGAATACTTTTATAAGATTGCAGATAAATGATATTGTTGTAAGAGTTGTGATCAAGGAAAATTTGAGGTTAAGTAACTTGAAATTAGGTGTAACACTGAAGAAATCATCAGAATGTATGTGATCTCACCTAACTTCCCCTAGCAACTGAAATACATTGTTAATTTGGCCTACTGCTGCTGGGGACTGCATGGAGTAATTGCTTCTGGGAGTTGGCTGATACTTTGGCTCCTGTTAGTTCATAACCTACCAAAGGCTAGGTTTTGTTAGGATTATGGGAGTATTGGAAAATGTTTAGGAATGAACTGTTGATAGAGGCTGAAGTGTTGATAAACAGTTGGGAACAAACTATCGATAGGAACCAAAGTGTCAGGAGGGGTTAGCACATTCAGCTGCCCCTTGGCAGCTTTATTTTTTTTATCTGATGGGTTTAGAATCTTTTGACTGAAACTTGAGATAAATCTTAACTGCTAGGGAAAGTTGGGTACGGTTTTTACATATTATTTTGATTTTTAGAAGTGTTTCACCTGCTTTTATGTATTGGTGAAAATATCTTTGTCACGTAGAGTGTTGTTTTGTTTGATATATGAAGTAAGGCAAGTAAGACAGGGTTGTGTCGTGAAACAACTTTTCAGCTTAAATTTCTTGGTTAGATTGCGAAAGTTTAGTTGGTAATTGAATACATTTTGTGGCGTATGCTGGCATATGAGTAACAAAGTGCAGCTGAACTCTTGATTTTTTATTATAGATCTAGCACACTCACCATTCACTATCCATAGTAAACTATGATTAAGGTATTAAGCCTTTTAGCTGTCATTTATTACTGTGTTGTGTACAATTTGCTTTTTTTTTCTAGCCACCATAAAGGGAAGGCTTTAAACAAAAATGGTATTTGTATAAGTGTATGTAGAGTCTGATTTTGAAATTGTAGATTGTTTAAAATTAGCTAGATATTTTTACTGTATATTATGCACCACTTGAACTTGTTAACTTTGAACTTATTTGTTGTGGCAGGCTTAGACCAGATGTTACCTTCTGTGCGGCACTTTTTGAAAAAAGAAGAAAAATTCAGCACCCTCTTTTAACAGGTACTATAACTCTCCCATTATTCCTATATTATAAAAGAAATGTAAAAGTAATGTAAAACTTTACTTGTAGGGGCAATGAGCAATCATACTTGGAAGTTTTAAGGTTGTGGATGCTGCCAGGTGAGGTTATACTCATATTCGTGTCTTATCAAATACAAACACTTTCACTTTGGGATATATTACCAGAGTTTTTCTATTTTATTCTCTCTTGTCTACATTCACATGTTCATTTATTTATATGTATACATAAAGTTTGTGTTGACTAATTTCTTATTACTGTGTACACACTTCTGCTCTTAATTACACATTACTTACGTGTGTTTAAGTAATCGCTCTGTATGTGCACTCAAAAATGGGTGCTTGTCTCAAGGTTTCCTATACATCAGGCTGTAAATCAGTCCATCCATTTTCAGCTCGCTATCCTCCAAACTAGATGGGTTATTGATTGCCAATTAAACCACTTACTAGTTGGGGTTCTGAGCTGCTGCCCAGCCAGTAGGACATTTTTTGTACAGCTGTGTTTGCCAGTTCATCATTAATTGTATGGAATCAGTTGATGAAAAAAATACTAGACATGCATTTGTTACCAGTTTTTGGCAAGACTGTTAGTGTATTCTTTCTCAAGAATATGCTGTCTGGCATTGGCAGAATTTTTTTAAATGCTTGACTGTAGATGGGACAGCCCCATTGGGTAGAAACAAAAAAGTGCTTTGCTTCCCATAAATGGGACAGCCTCAGTGAATGGGTTAAAAGTGATGATTCAAATTATCGATGCTGATATTGCATCTTTTTATTGAAAGAAATTAAAGATACCAAACTTTAACCTTTTTACTATCAATGTGTTTTCATGGATAGTGTTCAAGGTACAGTTGCTGAAGAAAGTACCCAGATAATGTATCATTCTCATAGTTATTCTTAGCATACAGTAAACCTAACCAAGGTTAGCATGAACCACATGTTGACTGTCTTAAGTTTATAATTTCTTTCCATTCTTTTTTATTTGATAGAACCCATTCTTTTTTATTTACTAGAACCACTGGTACTCATCTTTGTGTACATATTATCCCATACAATTTACCAGGTATGCTTGTCAAACTTGTACTTATGTAGTGTGAAAAATCACCTTATTCCCCTTGTAGTCTACCAATCCTCAGGCATCTCTCCAATATCTAAATACACCGAACATTCTAACCAATCAGTCAACAACACAGTTCCTCCTGGTCTTAAAGAAATTCAAATGCAAGTACCATCTGCTTCAGCTGCTTTGCCTCATTTCATCTTATATAAGGCTTTCACCACCTCTTCTCTTTACATACACACACATATACATACATATACGTATCAACATATACACATACACAGACATATACATATATACACATATACATATACTTGCTTGCCTACATCCATTCCTGGCATTACCCTGCCCCACAGGAAACAGCATCACTACCCCCTGTTCTGTGAGGTAGCACCAGGAAAACAGACAAAAATAAAAAGGCCACGTTCATTCGCACTCAGTCTCTAGCTATCATGTGTAATGCACTGAAACCACAGCTCCCTATCCCCATCCAGGCCCCACAGACCTTTCAATATATATATATATACATATTGGAGGAAGTGATGTGTTTTAGATATCTGGGAGTGGACTTAGCAGCAGATGGAACCATGGAAGTGGAAGTGAGTCGCAGGGTGGGGGAGGCGGTGAAGGCTCTGGGAGCATTGAAAAATGTGTGGAATACGAGAACGTTATCTCGGAGAGTAAAAATGGGTATGCTTGAAGGAATATTGGATCCAACAATGTTACATGGTTGCATGGCATGGGCTATAGATAGGGTTGTGCGGAGGAAGAGGATGTGTTGGAAATAAAATGTTTGAGGATGATATGTGGTGTGAGGTGGTTTGATCAAGTAAGTAATGAAAGGGTAATAAAAAGAGTGTGTTTAGAGAGCAGAGGAGGGTGTGTTGAAATGGCTTGTTCACATGGAGAGAATGAGTGACGATTGACAAAGAGGATATATGCGTCAGAGGTAGAGGGAACGAGGAGACGCGGGAGACCAAATTAGAGGTGGAAGGATGGAGTGAAAATATTTTGAGCGATTGGGGCCTGAACATACAGGAGGACGAAAGGCATGCAAGGAATAGAGTGAAATGGAATGATGTGGTATACTGGGGTCGATGTGCTGTCACTGGATTGAACCAGGGCATGCATGCATGTGTATGTGACGAGGACATATACTTTGTACTTATCATATTTAGTATTTTTCTTTACTGCCTTCTTCCCTGCTTTGAATTTTGTATCATGATGTTTATTCTGCCCTTGGCTGTATTTCAAAATAAAGGGATATTTGCATGTTTGCCTCTTATGATGTGACATAATAATGCTTCTTTTTATACTGAAATGTAATTTACATCAGGTGTCATTCCCATTTTCTTTGTAAGTATTAGCTGCAATTTTTGCTGTATGGTATTTGCGAGTTAAAGTGTTTTGCAGGTACTCTTTCACCCGTGTTTAAGAGTGAACTAAGTTTTATATATATATATATATATATATATATATATATATATATATATATATATATATATATATATATATATATATATATTTTTTGCTTTGTTGCTGTCTTCCGCGTTTGCGAGGTAGCGCAAGGAAACAGACGAAAGAAATGGCCCAACCCACCCCCATACACATGTATATACATACATCCACACACGCAAATGTACATACCTACACAGCTTTCCATGGTTTACCCCAGACGCTTCATATGCCCTGATTCAATCCACTGACAGCACGTCAACCCCGGTATACCACATCGATCCAATTCACTCTATTCCTTGCCCTCCTTTCACCCTCCTGCATGTTCAGGCCCCGATCACACAAAATCTTTTTCACTCCATCTTTCCACCTCCAATTTGGTCTCCCACTTCTCCTCGTTCCCTCCACCTCCGACACATATATCCTCTTGGTCAATCTTTCCTCACTCATTCTCTCCATGTGCCCAAAGCATTTCAAAACACTCTCTTCTGCTCTCTCAACCACGCTCTTTTTATTTCCACACATCTCTCTTACCCTTACGTTACTTACTCAATCAAACCACCTCACACCACACATTGTCCTCAAACATCTCATTTCCAGCACATCCATCCTCCTGCGCACAACTCTATCCATAGCCCACGCCTCGCAACCATACAACATTGTTGGAACCACTATTCCTTCAAACATACCCATTTTTGCTTTCCGAGATAATGTTCTCGACTTCCACACATTCTTCAAGGCTCCCAGAATTTTCGCCCCCTCCCCCACCCTATGATCCACTTCCGCTTCCATGGTTCCATCCGCTGCCAGATCCACTCCCAGATATCTAAAACACTTTACTTCCTCCAGTTTTTCTCCATTCAAACTTACTTCCGAATTGACTTGACCCTCAACCCTACTGTACCTAATTACCTTGCTCTTATTCACATTTACCCTTAACTTTCTTCTTTCACACACTTTACCAAACTCAGTCACCAGCTTCTGCAGTTTCTCACATGAATCAGCCACCAGCGCTGTATCATCAGCGAACAACTGACTCACTTCCCAAGCTCTTTCATCCCCAACAGACTTCATACTTGCCCCTCTTTCCAAAACTCTTGCATTCACCTCCCTAACATCCCCATCCATAAACAAATTAAACAACCATGGAGACATCACACACCCCTGCCGCAAACCTACATTCACTGAGAACACTTTCCTCTCTTCCTACACGTACACATGCCTTACATCCTCGATAAAAACTTTTCACTGCTTCTAACAACTTGCCTCCCACACCATGTATTCTTAATACCTTCCACAGAGCATCTCTATCAACTCTATCATATGCCTTCTCCAGATCCATAAATGCTACATACAAATCCATTTGCTTTTCTAAGTATTTCTCACATACATTCTTCAAAGCAAACACCTGATCCACACATCCTCTACCACTTCTGAAACCACACTGCTCTTCCCCAATCTGATGCTCTGTACATGCCTTCACCCTCTCAATCAATACCCTCCCATATAATTTACCAGGAATACTCAACAAACTTATACCACTGTAATTTGAGCACTCACTCTTATCCCCTTTGCCTTTGTACAATGGCACTATGCACGCATTCCGCCAATCCTCAGGCACCTCACCATGAGTCATACATACATTAAATAACCTTACCAACCAGTCAATAATACAGTCACCCCCTTTTTTAATACATTCCACTGCAATACCATCCAAACCTGCTGCCTTGCTGGCTTTCATCTTCCGCAAAGCTTTCACTACCTCTTCTCTGTTTACCAAATCATTTTCCCTAACCCTCTCACTTTGCACACCACCTCAACCAAAACACCCTATATCTGCCACTCTATCATCAAACACATTCAACAAACCTTCAAAATACTCACTCCATCTCCTTCTCACATCACCACTACTTGTTATCACCTCCCCATTTGTGCCCTTCACTGAAGTTCCCATTTGCTCCCTTGTCTTACGCACATATATATATATATATATATATATATATATATATATATATATATATAATATATATATATATATATATATACTGGAGGCATGTATTTATAGAAATAATCTTGGTTTCAGTTATCTTGATGTTTTAGATATCTGATGGTTAGAAAATTACTATATAGAATTATTCTTTCAGTGTTTATTGTATATAATTGTGTACAAGAATCTTGTGTTACTTTCAGATGATTTTTCCCATAGTGTGGATATTGTTTTGTATGAATAAATTTAATTTTACATCACATGTTATATGAAGTTCAGCTACTAGGTCATTTCGATGTTTATCTTATGCATTCTAAGAGATGAAATAGACTTTTAACATTATTATTGGCAAGTTTTTTCACAAATATTGGTAACATATTTCCTTTAATGAATAGAACATTTTATGGAAGAATGGCATTCCTATGTCTGCTGTCTTTTGAATGACCATTCTTTTTCTTTCTTTTTAGGCTGTGCTAAGAGGGTGATATAATTGAAGAAAAGGGAAACAAATTCCAAGCATAGTGATCCTGTTTTAGCAGGAGAGCAGCCATGGATCAGCTTGGAGGACAGTCCATACCTCAGGCAACAGTTCAGCCTGCTGCTGTTTGGTATAACTACAGTACATACAATGATCTTCTTGTCAACCATCCTGTGCAAGTACAGGTGGCTGTACCCACAGTTCAGATGGTTGCTGCACCATCTCAGGCTCCTACACCTGTTCCTACTCCAGTTCAGACACCTGTTCCACAAGATCAGGTAGCTTTAGCTGTCATGGTTCCATCAAAACCCAAAAAAAACAAAAAACCTCCGATAGATAGTCAAGAACGCAATTTCCATTGTGACCAGTGTGGTTCTTCATTTACCAATAGCTCCAATCTTCGAAGTCACATGCGTATCCATTCTGGTGTGAGACCTTATGTGTGTGTAGAATGTGGTAAATCTTTCATTCAGAGTTCTAATTTAAAAGCACACAAGCGCGTACATACTGGTGAACGTCCATATCAGTGCTCTGAGTGTGGTCAGACATTTTCAAGATCTTCGCATCTAGTGGGTCATAAACGTACTCATACAGGAGAAAGACCATATATTTGCGGTATATGTGGAGAAGCGTTTTTCACATCATCGCACTTAAGAAATCATGTTCGTCGTCATACAGGAGAGAAGCCATATGTGTGCCAGTTTTGTGGAGAATCATTTGGTCAAAGTGTAGAGCTAAGGGTTCATATTCGACATCATACTGGAGAGAAGCCTTTCAATTGTCGTGAGTGTGATACTGCATTTGTATCTGCTCGTGACCTGAAGTCACATCGTAAAACCCATCACTTGGGCTCAAAGCCTTTTAAATGCGAACAGTGTGATCGATGTTTTCGTACACCTACTTTTTTGAGCAAACACCAAGTTCGCTGTAAGGGCCCTAGACCTAAAAGGCCCAAAGGAAGGCCTCGCAAATATCCAAGAGTTGATGGAGAGGAACCACCCTGGAAAAAACCTAAGAAGCGAAAAAATAAACGACCTGCTGCTCCCACTGATAGAGTTTCTCGCTCTAGGACTCGGGCACTTCGTAATGCTCAGTTAAAACAGGAGAAGGAAGATTCACAAGATTCTGAGAAAGAGAAGAATTCTGAGCTCTTGGAGCAAATGGAAGAAGTTCAACATGAGCCAGTGGAAATACACTTGGATGAAAATAATGAGTTAAAACAAGAAGGATTGGTATCAGAAGACCACATTTCACAAATTCCCATGGTTCCTATGGTACAAGTAATGATAGACAGTTTAGGGCATGGTGCACATGGTCTGGACCATTCTCAGCCACAGGCTTTAGTACTTCAATCTCAGTCATCTACAGTACACGGACTTCATGGTTTACCTGACCAAAGTCCACAGCAGATTGGAGTAATAGATTTATCTGGACAGCATATACATCAAGATGACCAGCAACAGGTGGATTCTGTTCATCAGAGTCTTGCCATAGTGTCTGCTCATCAAACATTGCCTGTAGTAACAGCTGGTCATCAGCAGTTGCCTGTAGTAACTGCTCATCAGGCTGTTGCTGCACATCAGCAGTTATCAACTGTTACTGCACATCAGCAGCTGGCAACTGTTACTGCACATCAGCAACTAGCAGGTGTTACTGCACATCAGCAATTAGGAGGTGTTACTGCACATCAGCAATTGCCAGTTGTGACTGCACATCAGCAAATACCAGTTGTGACGGCTCATAAGCAGATTGTTAGCGGTCATCATCAGTTAGCTGCAGTAACTGCTCACCAACAAAATCTTAGTGCCCACCAACAGATGACAGCAGTAACTGCTCACCAACAGACAGTGAATGCTCATCAGCAAATGCCAGTGGTGTCTGCACATCAGCAAGGTGTTGGCAACCATCAGCAGTTGCCTGTTGTAACTGCCCACCAGCAGAATGTTAGTGCACATCAACAGGTTGTTGTTTCAGCCCACCAACCAGTTCCAGTTGTAGCAGCTCATCAGCAGGGCATAGTTGTCTCGGCCCACCATCAAGTGCCTGTTGTATCTACACCTAAGCAGAGTGTTCATGATACAAGTGGGAGCTCCCAGGTTATCTATGGATCTGGACAACCATATGTGGTAGATCTCTCAAGTCCAGCTCTTACAGCAGATGTTCCCATGGTCACACAAGCTGTTACAACTTCTCAGTACACCAGGCCATAGTATATTGTTGCACGTGGGAAAACATGGATTTACTTTTAAGAGCTGTCACCCTGTATAACTTAACAGGAGAAGAATGTTTAAATGATCAGAAACATAGAAACATATGGAATTTTTAGCTGAGAAGAAGAGACTGAAAGTCTTTAGAGCTGTTTTTACTTTAATTATGGGAATAAAGTACTTAGGTGACAAGAAAAATTCCATTCTGTAAACCTGTGGTCTTTTGGAAACTTTTGACCCATGAAGGTATTTATGTAATATAGGATGCAGGAACACTCTAGGTATATTATGTTAATATGCAATGGTTCTTTATTGTAACCACTCTCATACTGGTGTTTATGCATTTGTGAATCCACATTATATGTGGTGAAACTTATAAATGTCTCCATTAGGCTTATTGCAGTGAATTTGGAGCCAATTGTGATGACAGGTTTAGCTTTTATGCATTTCTGATACATTGCTGCTGTCAGAAATTATGAACTTGGTAATTTTTTATATTTGCAAACGTAAAACAAAGTACATGTGATGCAGATTATTCTTTGACTTTTAAGAGCAGTAGCTCTTTAAGGTAGTTTTTAATGTAGTTTTAAGGCCAGAAATGAGGATTAGTATATTCTCCACATTTAGGGTTTGAAAAGAATAAATACTGGGTTTGATATGAAAACTTGTCAGTCCTACTCATCACTGTGCGATTAAATGTAAATATAGGTATATCAGATGGGAAGCCATTTGGTGTAGAAAGACAAAGCATGGGCTATTGAATCATAATTTCCTGTTTTCCATTTTTTGAAGATGTAAGATGTTTCTGCTGGACAGTATGACATGTAGACTTGATTTGAAAATTTGGCAGGTCATTATTACTGATGTGCATTATTCTCTGTGTTGTATTATAAATGAGTAAAAATAAGTATTATATTATTTTGTAAAATATACACCTGTATAAATTTAGAACAGTATTGTGCCTGAATCTATTGTTCTACTGAATTATCAAGATTCCCACATTCCTCACATGCACACACATATAAACATTTTTTCATACATACTTAACATTTCTTGTGTGAGCGAGGTAGTGTCAAGAACAGGTGATAGAGCCTTAGAGGGAAAAATTCTCTTTGTCAACTAATCCTCATGCATTCTCTAAATATCTCCAAACCATTTCAGCACAGCCACACCCGCTTCATATCTCAACCCCACAGTTTTATTACCTCACCTCTCTCTTTCCCTTTTATTACTTAATCATACCACCTCGCATTATGTATTGTCATCAAACATTTCATATCCAACACCTCCACCCTTCCCCACTCATCCTCATCTATATCCCATGCTTCACATCCACGTAACAATGTTGGAACTACTATACCTTCAAACATGCCCATTTTTTACCTAGATAATGACCTCTTTTCCACCCTTTCTTCAATGCTCCTAGAATTTTTGCTCCTTAGCCACCTTATGACTTGCCTCCACTTCCATGGTTAAATTTGCTGCCATGTCCACCCCCAGGTATCTAAAACATCCCACTTCCTTCATATTTTCTCCATTCAGACTCACCGCCCCAACTGACATCTCTCTGTGCACTGCTAAACCTAATAACTTTGCTTTTATTCATAAACATATGTTTGCTCTTTCCCACAAAAGCTAGGTAGCAGGTAGCATCCAGAACAGATAAATGTGGTTTTGGTGCATTACACGTGACAGCTAGAGACCGAGTCTGAACGAATGTGGCCTTTTTTGTCTGTTTTCCTGGCACCACCTTGCTGAAGTGGGGAATATCAATGCTGTTTTCCTGAGGGGTAGGATAGCACCAGGAATGGATGAGGGCAAGCAAGTATGAATATATACATATACATGTGCATGTATGTAATGTCTGCATATGTGTATGTATATATTGATATGTGTATGTATGTATATGTGCGTATGTGGATGTATATATATGTACACGAATGGGGCCTTTATTGTTGATATGTATATGTATGTATATGTGCGTATGTGGATGTTTATATATGTACATGAATGGGGCCTTTATTGTCTTTTCCTAGCGCTACCTCGCACACATGAGGGGGGAGGGGGATGTTATTCCATGTGTGGTGAGGTGGCAATGGGAATAAATAAAGGCAGACAGTGTGAATTGTGTGCATGGGTATATATGTATGTGTCTGTGTGTGTATATATATATATGTGTACATTGGGATGTATGGGTGTGTATATTTGCGTGTGTGGACGTGTATGTATATACATGTGTATGGGGGTGGGTTGGGCCATTTTCTTTTGTCTGTTTCTTTGCGCTACCTCGCAAACGCGGGAGACAGCGACAAAGCAAAATAATAGTAATGATAATAATGTATATATATATATATATATATATATATATATATATATATATATATATATATATATATATATGTATATAGGTATGTATATTTACGTGTGTGTGGACGTATGTATATACATGTGTATGGGGTGGGTTGGGCCATTTCTTTCGTCTGTTTCCTTGCGCTACCTCGCAAACGCGGGAGACAGCGACAAAGCAAAAATATATATATATATATATATATATATATATATATATATATATATATATATATATATATATATATATATCCCTGGGGGCAGGGGATTAAGAATACTTCCCACGCATTCCTCACGTGTCGTAGAAGGCGACTAAAGGGGACGGGAGCGGGGGGCCAGAAACCCTCCCCTCCTTGTATTTTAACTTTCTAAAAGGGGAAACAGAAGAAGGAGTCACGCGAGGAGTGCTCATCCTCCTCGAAGGCTCAGATTGGGGTGTCTAAATGTGTGTGGATGTAACCAAGATGAGAAAAAAGGAGAGATAGGTAGTATGTTTGAGGAAAGGAACCTAGATGTTTTGGCTCTGAGTGAAACAAAGCTGAAGGGTAAAGGGGAAGAGTGGTTTGGGAATGTCTTGGGAGTAAAGTCAGGGGTTAGTGAGAGGACAAGAGCAAGGGAAGGAGTAGCACTACTCCTGAATCAGTTGTGGGAGTATGTGATAGAGTTTAAGAAAGTAAATTCTAGATTGATATGGGTAAAACTGAAAGTTGATGGAGAGAGATGGGTGATTATTGGTGCATATGCACCTTGGCATGAGAAGAAAGATCATGAGAGGCAAGTGTTTTGGGAGCAGCTGAATGAGTGTGTTAGTGGTTTTGATGCAAAAGACCGGATATATGTGTCAGAGGTGGAGGGAGCGAGGAGAAGAGGGAGACCAAATTGGAGGTGGAAAGATGGAGTGAAAAAGATTTTGTGTGATCGGGGCCTGAACATGCAGGAGGGTGAAAGGAGGGCAAGGAATAGAGTGAATTGGAGCGATGTGGTATACCGGGGTTGACGTGCTGTCAGTGGATTGAATCAAGGCATGTGAAGCGTCTGGGGTAAACCATGGAAAGCTGTGTAGGTATGTATATTTGCGTGTGTGGACGTATGTATATACATGTGTATGGGGGTGGGTTGGGCCATTTCTTTTGTCTGTTTCCTTGCGCTACCTCGCAAACGCGGGAGACAGCGACAAAGCAAAAAAAAAAATTATATATATGTGTGTGTGTGTGTGTGTGTGTATATGTTGAGTATTCCTGGGAAATTATATGGGAGGGTAGTGATTGAGAGGGTGAAGGCATGTACAGAGCATCATATTTGGGAAGAGCAGTGCGGTTTCAGAAGTGGTAGAGGATGTGTTGATCAGGTGTTTGCTTTGAAGAAAGTATGTGAGAAATAGAAACACAAATGCATTTGTATATAGCATTTATGGATCTGGAGAAGACATATGATAGAGTTGATAGAGATGCTCTGTGGAAGGTATTAAGAGTATATGGTGTGGGAGTCAAGTTGCTAGAAGCAGTGAAAAGTTTTTATCAAGGATGCAAGGCACGTGTACGAGTAGGAAGAGAGGAAAGTGATTGGTTCTCAGTGAATGTCGGTTTGCGGCAGGGGTGTTTGATTTCTCCATGGTTGTTTAATTTGTTTATGGTTAGGATTGTTAGGGAGGTGAATGCAAGAGTTTTGGAGAGAGGGGCAAGTATGCAGTCTGTTGTGAATGAGAGGGCATGGGAAGTGAGTCAGTTGTTGTTTGCTGATGATACAGCGCTGGTGGCTGATTTGGGTGTGAAACTGCAGAAGCTGGTGACCGAGTTTGGTAAAGTGTGCGAAAGAAGAAAGCTGAGAGTAAATATGAATAATAGCA
Source organism: Panulirus ornatus (assembly GCF_036320965.1). Classification (NCBI taxonomy): domain Eukaryota; kingdom Metazoa; phylum Arthropoda; class Malacostraca; order Decapoda; family Palinuridae; genus Panulirus; species Panulirus ornatus. Next base: position 3,242,191 of record NC_092276.1, read on the forward strand.
AGGTTATTAGGTACAGTAGTGTTGAGGGACAAGTCAGTTGGGGAGGTAAGTTTGAATGGAGAAAAACTGGAGAACGTGAAGTGTTTTAGATATCTGGGAGTGGATTTGGCAGCGGTTGGACTGATGGAAGCGGAAGTGAGTCAGGGTAGGGGAGAGGGCGAAGGTTCTGGGAGCATTGAAGAATGTGTGTAAGGCGAGAAAATTATCTTGAAAGCAAAAATGGGTATGTTTGAAGGAATAGTGGTTCCAACAATGTTATATGGTTGCGAGGCATGGGCTATAGATAGGGTTGTGCGCAGGAGGGTGCATGTGTTGGAAATGAGATGTTTGAGGACAATATGTGGTGTGAGGTGGTTTGATCAAGTAAGTAATGAAAGGGTAAGAGAGATATGTGGTGATAAAAAGTGTGGTTGAGAGAGCAGAAGAGGGTGTATTAAAATGGTTTGGTCACATGGAGAGAATGAGTGAGGAAAGATTGACCAAGAGGTTATATGTGTCAGAGGTGGAGGGAACAAGAAGTGGAAACCAAAGTGGAGGTGGAAGGATGGAGTGAAAAAGATTTTGATCGATCGGGGCCTGAACATGCAGGAGGGTGAAAGGCGTGCAAGGAATAGAGCGAATTGGAACTATGTGGCATACCAGGGTCAACATGCTGTCAATGGATTGAACCAGGGCATGTGAAGCGTCTGGGGTAAACCATGGAAAGTTTTGTGGGGCCTGGATGTAGAAAGGGAGCTGTGGTCTTGGTGCATGATATGTGACAGCTAGAGACTGAGTGTGAACGAATTTGGCCTTTGTTTCTTTTCCTAGCGCTACCTTCGTGCGCATGCGGGGGGAGGGTGGTGTCACTTCATGTCTGGCGGGGTGGCAATGGGAATGAATAAAGGCAAGTATGAATTATGTACATGTGTTTATATGCATACGTCTGTGTATGTATATATATGTATACATTGACATGTATAGTTATGTATATGTGCGTGTGTGGACATGTATGTATATACATAGGTAATGTTGGTGGGTTGGGCCATTCTTTTGTCTGTTTCCTTGCGCTACCTCACTAATGCAGGAGACTGACAAAGTATGATGAATGAATAAAATGTGTATAGGAGTGGATGGGCCATTCTTCATCTGTTTCCTGGCATTAGCTCTGATGCAGGGATCGTCGATTATGTATAATATTAGATATATTTGTAATTTCATACTTGATCGCCATTTCCCACATGATCAAGGTAGTACCAGGAACAGATGAAGTAAAACTATATCTGTTCACATACATTCTCTAGCTGTGATGCACTAAAACTACAGTTCCGTATCTGAAACCAGGCCTCACAGACCCTTCTATGGCATACCCCAGAACTTCATGTTCAGTCCATTGAAAGCAAATTGATGCATCTTTAGCACATTGTTCCAATTCATTCCATCCCCAGCATGCCTTTCACCCTCTTGCATGTTCAAACCCTGATTGCTTAAAATCTTTTTCACTCGATCCCTCCATCTCTAGTTTTGTCTCCTTGTTCTCCTTGTTATATATATATATATATATATATATATATATATATATATATATATATATATATATATATATATATATATATTTTCATATTTGAGTGAGAAACTACAGAAGTTGATATTTGAGATTTGGGGAGTTTGTGAAAGGAGGAAGTAGGGAGTATATGTGTAAATGTGAACAAAAGAAAGGTTTTTAGGTTCAGCAGAGCATGGGGAGTGGTTATTTGGGATGGGAGTTTGAATGGAGAAAATATGAAGTAAGTGGAGTGTTTTAAATACCTGAGAGTGGTCATGGCAACAGAGGTGAGACGTTAGATGATAAGGGGGTGAAGGTTCTGGGAGATTTGAGGAAAGTTTTGAAAGGGAAGACAGTATCTAGGAGAGTGAAAATGGTTATGTTTGAAAGTATTGAAGTCTCAGTGTTTTATGGATATGAGGCATAGACTGTAGGTGACATTGTGCAGAGAAGGTGGATATGTTGGAAATGAAATGTGTTGTATGAGGTTGTTTAATCAAGTAAGTAACTTTTGCATTCCCATCAAATTCCGTAAGCTTTAGGGAGATAAATCTACCCCAGACTGGTCACAGAAAGAAAATATTAAACTGAGAACATAACAACTAGCTTCCCAGCACCTAGGTGTAGGATATGTACATCACAAGGGAGTATGGAGAATGTGCAACTAGTTATGCAAGTGCCTTTATAGTGCGAGATGCATGTGCAGGAATCATAGTCAAATTTAGTACTCAAGTAATAATGTTGTTGTGGGGGATAAATTATGAGGTAAGCAGTTCTAGGTCATAAACTCAAGGCATAAGGTGAATACAAAAGGCTTACGTTGAAATGTAAGCATATATATGACAATCTCATCTTACATATATACAGTAGAATTACATAGCCTAACCTTAGCCTACCTAGTATAGCCTCTTGCGAGAGGTCCCGGGTTTGGCTCCCGGATAGGCCCACTTGTCGCATTCCCACCAAATTCCTTAAACATTAGGGAGAGAAACCTACCCCGGAATGGTCACAGAAAGAAAATATTAACAACAAGGGAAATGCGACTAACAAAAGGATAAGAGAGAGTTTTGGTTATAAGAAGAATGTGGTTGAGAAAGCTGAAGAGGGTATGCTGAAATAGTTTGGACATATTGAGAGAATGAGTGAAGTGAGCTTGACAGAGAGGATGTATGTGAAAGAAGTGGAGGGGAAAAGGAGAATGGGAAGACCTAATTGGAGTTGGAAGGATGGAGTGTAAAAGATTTTGAGTGATTGGGGCCTGACTGCACAAAAAGGATGAAAGGCATGCATGGGATATAGTTGATTGGATCAATATGGTTTACAGGGGTCATAGTGCTCTCAATGAACCGAACAAATGCATAGGAAGCAGCCAGGGGAAACCATGGAAATGTCTATATTATAGGACTTAGGCCTGGTGGTGAATAGGGGACTGTGGTTATGGTGCATTACACATGGCAGCAAGAGGAAGGACATCAAAGAATTAGGCATTTTCTTCTTCATTTCTGGTGCTACCACACTAACACAGGAAATGGCAATCAAGTGTGAAAATACATGTACACACACACACACACACACACACACACACACACACACACACACACACACACTAAAACCAATTAGATTTGGGCATCACACCAAAAAATCATGAAAAAATGTTACCAAGGACGGTACCCAGCCATCTTTCACACTTGAAATTCCTTTGCCTTATGTTTCTGTCAACCCAGACAAGCCACCCCTAACATGGAACTCACCTCCACCAATTAAACATGTTATTCATCCCTCTTCATCAGACTTTCAGAGTAGAAATGAGGAAGATGATTTGGTAAGTAAATTAAACCCACACTTTATTCTTCATTTCATTTCATATCGTTATGTAGAGTATATGGTTCATAAGAAACAAAACATAATGGGGAGTCACTTTAATAATATTCAAAAGTTTAGGAGCTTAAGCATTGGCTTCTGTTTTATCTCATATCAAGTACTTTTTCCGCCTTGGATGTAGCAAGTCCTAACAATTTTTTTTTTATTTATTTTATTATTAATTATTATTTAACACCCTGACTCTTAACTAAGGTTTCCTTTCCAACCCTGAAAATCTTAGTTTTTTAAAATTTTGGAAGTGTATCTGTGTTTTCAAAGATATAAAACTGAAAAAAAAACACTTGAAGTATATGTCATCCACTTTTTCACTTACAATGTGTAGAGCTCTTGTAGAGGTTTCTGCATATTGTGCTAAAAGTGAAAGTAAGGACTGAGTGTCATGCGAGCTGACACTGTAAGTTTTATCATTTATTTTATGTACATAATAAAGCTGATTACTGATCATTGTTACACAAAATTTTCTCATTTAAGATTTTTTTTGATAATTGTGATTCATTAATAATTTTCATAATGGTAAAATTATATGTTTGTGTAATTACTGGCTGCACCAAGCAGGCACTCTTGTCACTATCAGGCAAGTGCTGTAAACACTGCTACACTTTCCCTTGAAACACCTTCTCCTGCCTCATATTTGTCAACTTTCAGTACTGGAAGAGCCACTGACCATGAAATCACTCTATTCAGAGACAGATTATCAGATAATTCAGGATTATGATATACTTAGTTCTTTGAATCTAGGTTAAAGCTGCTTGATTTCCTTCTAAGCAAAGTCGTAAAAAATGCACTGTCACTTGCGCCAGTGGAGGATCACTGGCTGTAGGTAGAAATTATTGCACATTGCCACTCCAACCACCACCCAGGCATAGTATGCAGCCTTGAAGTAAAGGAGCAAAATTAGTTGTTTAAATATCCATCTAGGGGAGTTGCCTGGCTTGCTTGAATATCTGTTTAGAGTAATAAGTAGGGGTTGGTTAAACTTCATTTTATATCTAAAGTTATTGAAGTATATTTTTCTTTCTGTCTCAGTAATCACTTGCACTTGACTCTGTTACAGTGGATACATGAATGCCTCAGCTTGCTACAGGTTTATGTTCATGGGCAACCCATTGCATGGCAAAATGTCATAAGCAATTGAAATCCATGTTATTAGGGGTTATGTTCAAAAAAAAGGAAAACAAATCAAGCCCTTGTAGATGGACTTTACCTGAGACAGCTAACCTTCAATAAACCACATTCTCTCGTGACATCATTCAGATTGTATTTAACCCCCTTTAGGAACTGCAGCTTTACTTGTATGGTTTACAGGGTGACAACTGTATTTATGCATGTATGGCATTCCCATGCATGTATGGCATTCCTTCTCCTGCTTTTGTTTAAATTGGAAGGCTTGCTGATAAGCATGTAGAGGTGCCTTGTGTCTCAGGCAACTATGATTAGCATTGGGAATAACCCTAGAGTTTAAGGGGGAAACATGTCTTGACTCCAGGAGACTCAAGCTGTACTTAGACAAGGTGCCTTTTCCTACTATTATTTAAACTGGAAGATACACTCTGTCAGTTTGTATGGATGTCTTATGTTGCAAGCAGTTACAGTTTGCACTGGGAAAGAATACTAGTGTTAGCTACCTATACACCAAAGTGGGAGAAGACACAACCATTTTTTTCAAATTGGTGTGGCAAGTTTGAAATAAGGCAGTTTGAGGCATAGGTATATTAAGTTGAAAAAAAATTTTAAACCTTGCTGAAGTAAGCATCAAAGAGTAATTGACAAAAGGCTTTTCTGGGACATGACAGACAGGATATTTTCTGCCCCATATACCTTGCACTAGAAAGTCTCTTGTATATTGACTTGTCTGTTAAGAAAACCATACTTGAAGACCCACCTTCCCCTCACACACCATGTCATTCACATCACTTGACATTAATTTCATATATTTTTTAGAATCTTCCTGATTACCATACTACTTGTACTTCATACAGTAGCTAAAACAGTACAGTAACTACAAAGTAGTCATTTTATCCTACCTGAATTGAAAATGTAGATGAGGGATCCCTATTTCTAATGTGGCAAGTCTGAGAAAATGCAAGTTGAAACATTATTAGTTGAGGCATAGGTATATTGTATTGAAATACTTTTACACCTTGCCAAAGTAAACATCAAAGAATGATCAGCAAAAGGCACTGCTAGAACATAACACACAATTTTTTTTTCACCCTCCATATGCCTAGCTCAAAAAGCATCCCAGTATGTTGATGTATTCTGCTAGCAAAACTGTAAACAAAGACCCAGCTTTCCCCCTCACACCATGCCCTTTTTCAGGAGCTCCTTCAGCTGCAAGGCTGTATAACTTCTTGTAGTAGGAAACTGATTGACTTCTTTGGAATAAGTTCTTTTAACATAAAAAAACAACCTTGCTTAAAGTGACTTTTTACTCACAGTGTACCTACAGGCAGGCAGAGTCAGATAACCTTTCTCTCTGATTCTCCCCCCCCTCTCTCTCTCTCTCTCTCTCCTCTCTCTCTCTGTATGACAGCTAGAGACTGAATGTGAACGACTGTGGCCTTTGTTGTCTTTTCCTAGCACTACCTTACGTGTGCGCGTGCTGGGGGGGTTCTATTTCATGTGTGATGGGGTGGCACTGGAAATGGATGAAGGCAGCAAGTATGAATATGTAATGTGTATATATGTCTGTGTATGTTTATGTATATATACATTGAAATGTATAGGTATGTATATGTGCGTGTGTGGGTGTTTATGCATATACATGTGTATGTGGGTGGGTTGGGCCATTCTTTCGTCTGTTTCCTTGCGCTACCTTGCTAACTCGGGAGACAGCGACTAAGTATAATAAATAAGAATAAGTATATAATTTCATACATATTTGCCATTTTCTTCATTAATGAGGTAGTGTTAAGAACAGAAGACCGTTCCCTTCCCTTTTAGTCCTCTACACAGGGAATACATGGGAAGTATTCTTTCTCCCCTATCCCCCATACATATCCACTCACATTTTTAGCCTTATTCTTAAACACAGATTTTTGTTAATTTCTACTGCACATATAATTTGGAGAAAGTGATGAATGTATTGTCAATGTCAAATTAGGTGAACAGAATATTGAGAATATAAGTGTAGCTGTGTTACTTCAGAATCTCATCTACGTTAATATATTTGAAAGTGTTTACAGGTTAGAAAATGGAAAGTGGGGCCTTTTAAAAACAGTGCCTAATATGTTACTCTTGATCAGGAATTGAAATATGATGCTACTTGCAGACCTTTTAGACCATACCTCATATTTTTGTAGAAAAGATTGGCATGTGAAAGGATGTAATTTACTGTAATGTATTATTTTATATAGATAGTGAGAGGAAATTGTAGGTAAAAATGGATCTGCAGTTTATAAATAATTTTCGTTATTCAAAAAACAAATTATGAACACGCTTGTAGCTCATAAAACAGATTGCCAAGTGATATGCTTGTGCAGCTTGTTAGAATTAATATGGTGGTTGGAAGTACATGTTTTTAGTTCTCATTGTAACTTGCATGGTCAGCTAGTCTGGGAGAAATGAAATCTACTTCTTGTAAGGACCTACTGACATACTACAGTGTTTAAAAGGTCAGTTGTGCATATATATATATATATATATATATATATATATATATATATATATAAGATGAAAAAAGAAATTCAAGACTGTAGCTGTTTTAACTCTTTCTCTCCCAAGATGGGTTTCTCATGAGTAATCTTGTTAATGAAGTTGCTTAAAAGCTGAAGATTAATGGGAGTGAATTTGTTCATTTAAGATAAGATTTTTCCCCCAGTCTTCTTGTTTTTTATTGTATTTTTGTGAGGCAGTATAAATTTATAAGTTAATAAGGTGCCGTAATTGATTGAGTCACACAGGAAGATGACAGAAAATGCTGTTTTGTCAAAAGTTTTAGATTTATATTTTACTGGCCTATAACATGTATGATTTGAGTATTAAATAAAGCATAAGTAAGGTTTATCCAAATTGATGAATTTGGTAACTTTTTTTTTTCATGTTGATAGTGTATATAACATCTGATTCATATTTGATATAACCTACATGCAAACATCAAAAGGTGGAATTTACTTGTGGTAGCTTTGCTGGAACAAGATGCAGTATGAATAATTACACCTTTGGTTTAGTATTCTTATTACAATAGAAGGGAAGTTATTTGCATCTTGCTCTTTACATTTATTTTTTTACCCTTACATTGATGTCTTCATAGATTTTACATCATGGTTGCCATAACTTGTTACACTATGCAAAGAGCTTGCATACTGTGAAATAAAGATATATTACTCCAATCTTAGTATGATTTATCATAATAAAAAAGATTAAAGTAAAACTGATCATATAGTTATTAAGGTAAATTGGTATGCTAATCAGGATAGACTTTAATCAGTGATCTTCAAGATATATACTTTTCAGTTTAGAATTAGTGCTTATACATTATGATGTATATATATATATATATATATATATATATATATATATATATATATATATATATACATATATTTTTCAAACTATTCGCCATTTCTCGTGTTAGCAAGATAGCGTTAAGAACAGAGGACTGAGCCCTTGAGGGAATATCCTCACTTGGCCCCCTCCTCTGTTCCTTCATTAGGAAAACTAAAAACGAGAGGGGAGGATTTCCAGCCCCCCGCTCCTTTCCCTTTTAGTCGCCTTCTACGACACACAGGGAATACGTGAGAAATATTCTTTCTCTATCCCCAGGGATATACATATATTTATATTTATTTTGCTTTGTCGCTGTCTCCTGCGATAGCGAGGTAGCGCAAGGAAACAGACGAAAGAATGGACCAACCCACCCACATACACATGTATATACATACATGTCCACACACACATATACATACCTGTACATCTCAATGTATACATATATATACACACACAGACATATACATATATACACATGTACATAATTCATACTGTCTGCCTTTATTCATTCCCATCGCCACCTCACCACACATGAAATAACAACCCCCTCCCCCCTCATGTGTGCGAGGTAGCGCTAGGAAAAGACAACAAAGGCCGCATTCATTCACACTCAGTCTCTAGCTGTCATGTAATAATGCACCGAAACCACAGTTCCCTTTCCACATCCAAGCCCCACATAACTTTCCATGGTTTACCCCAGACGCTTCACCATGCCTCTGGTTCAATCCATTGACAGCACGTTGACCCTGGTACACCACATCGTTCCAATTCACTCTATTCCTTGCACGCCTTTCACCCTCCTGCATGTTCAGGCTCTGATCACTCAAAATCTTTTTCACTCCATCCTTCCACCTCCAATTTGGTCTCCCACTTCTCCTCATTCCCTCCACCTCTGACACATATATCCTCTTGGTCAATCTTTCCTCACTCATTCTCTTCATGTGACCAAACCATTTCAAAACACCCTCTTCTGCTCTCTCAACTACACTCTTTTTATTACCACACATCTCTCTTACCCTATTATTACTTACTCGATCATTGCTAGTCATTTCTTCAAAATATTCCCATCTCTTACAAACTTAATCCTTTATCAATAGCATTATCACAGAATGCTACAAGATGTAAGAGTAAGTTGTGATATAACTAAAAGGTAAGAAATAAATGTGAGTGTATGAAGGTTTTATGGTGTCAATATGGAAATTTAATGTTTCTTTTATGGATGGAACATTATGTGATAGATACAATAGTCATGGAGAAATATTATGGAAATTGATGTATGCAGATGATTCTGTGCTGTTACTTGTGTCATAAGAGGAGCTGGTGGGCTGAGAGCTGGTGGACCGTTTCAATGATGTATTTGGGAAGCAGATGCTGAAAGTAATTGTGAATAAAAGTAAGTGGGTAGATTTGAAAGGGCTAGGAGATCTCGGCGTCATCAGTTTGAATGGCGAAGTACTGGAAGTTATGGATGATGTTAGATATGTGCAAGTAAAGCTCAGTAAAGATGGTACTGGAAAAGATGACAGTGAAAGTAGTGTTGAAGGGAAAATAATCGTAAGAGCACCAAAAGCCTGAAGAAAAGGATTTTAAATATAGAGTGTGCATGAGGCTTGCTTGACACAATACAGACTATTTTTATGTCAAGCTCTGCTGAGTGCTTATTTTCACAAGTGCAGCTTTTATAAAAATTTAAGTGGTGCAATTAAGGTAACTGGCAAAATCTTGTGTAAGTGACCAATGTAGTTACGTTGGAAAAATTACCAACAATATGGTGTAACATAGTACTTGATATTTTTTCAACATTATCACTATTCTCATATATGATGAAAGCTAATCATCATCAGCTATAATGATGGGAGAGCATACATTGAATAGTCGAGTGCCAGTTATGAAAAGATCATATCACTAAGCATGGTCAAAAGGAATTGGTGCTGCTCATGAAGAGGCACATGCCATTCATATCTAGCAAATAATGTAGTGCTAACCTGAAAGAGACACTGTAAGTATATGTAGTGTGGATGATGTAGATTTAGTCATAGAGACAACAGTGGCAAAACTCAACAAATATTAGTTCCAATCAAGAAGCAGAGAAACTTTAAAATGAAAATTCAGGGAAAGTAAGTGGAAAGTAAATGAAACATACATTCATCAGGATTAAACCATCATCAAATCTGAGTGGAGGATCAAGATTTGAAGGGTTGTTACGTATGTGAAGAGCAGAACAGAGTTTCTGAGTATTGGCAGTGGTTGACTTTCGTCACTAATACAAATGCAATGGTTAAGGAAGAACTTCCGAAGAACAGAAATAAAATGAGTAGGTTTTTGCAGACCAGTAGAGTGGAAGAGGGTCAATAGCATGCCTGTTTTCGAGAAACAAATATGGGCAAACAAAGGAATTCGGAAGTTGGGAAACGGTACAGCAGATTTCTGTCATACAGGCATGTAATCAGAAAGAAAAGGATGATTTCATGCAAAGCAGAAACTACCATAGTAAGAAACAACATGGATTCAGAGCAAAGAGGTCATGAATAATAAAGCACTTAAACTTTTTGACAGACAATAGACAGAGAGATGAATGGGTAAGTATATATTTTTTGATACTGTCCCATACATGAGGGTTGTAAAGAGGCAGGAAATTTAAGCACGCATAAGTAGGAAGAAGGCAATTTTGGTATATCGAAAATGTCACATATCTTTTGTTCTAATTGTAAAAATACATTTGTCTGTTGGTCAAATACTTGAATGTTGTCATATCTTTTCGAATTCTTAAGAAATTATACCTTTTCAACACATAACGTATCTGCTTTATTTCGTTTACGTTTATTCTTACAATAAAATGTCTAATTTTATATTCTTTTTTGAAAAAAAAAATCTAGAAATGTCCATGTGGATTTACGCATCTGTGTTTGTTACGTAACTGACGTTGCTTGGTCCTCAGCAAGTCCAAAACAGAGTACAGGAGAATGGTAAGTGAAAAGAGAGAAATTATCTTAAATCATCGGCTGATCTTGAAAGAGTATTTGTGTATGTTATGAAAATACTAGGAGAATGAACCTTTCTGTAGTTGATTTCATAGTTAATTGTATATTTATTATTGTACAATATGAGTTTTATGTAATTGAGTAGGAACGTTAGGTCGGAGGATGAGCGAATTCTGTATGCAGTGGGTCCCTAGTTGTTGTCGAGTGAAACCATCGTTTGTCGTTCTACTATTTAAGAGAATTTATGCTGATATATACCTTTAGTACAGTGGAGCACAACCCTACCAAACTCATTATAATGTCTTTATTAACCCTTCAGGCTAAGCGGACCAAGAAAGTGGGTATCGTCGGGAAGTATGGTACCAGATATGGTGCTTCTCTCCGAAAAATGATAAAGAAGATTGAAATCACACAGCACAAGAGACACATCTGTACATTCTGTGGAAAGGTGAGACATGTGTGGAATGTTTATTTGGTATTGTTTGAAATTACTTTGACTGGGAGAGGTTACGGCAGCGGGCCATAGTGTTGCCGGATCCCAGGGGACAGACGCTACTGAAGGCCAGTATTCACATCAATGTAACTTTCAGACTCCTGAACAGTCTCATCTTGCACCTCAGTCTTGGGTAATTGGTTTCCTTTAATGACTGGTAACTGAAATCTATGGTGGCTGTGGAATAAAATCATCCAGAGAATTTTGGGGTTTTTAAGCCATGGTTTGGTTAGGCTTGTGGTATAACAATTTTGGACACCCTGCGAATTTTGGGATTTTTAAGTCTTGGCATTTGCTGAATATTCAGAATGATCGTAAAGTTAAGATGCAGATAGAAAGCTGGTAATGTATTAAATAGCTAGTTTTCTTCATGATTTATATTGATGTAAGTGGGATTATTGAAATCTCATGGTATAAATTTAGAGTTGTCACTATTTTGGTGTGACATTCCACTTTTATGGAATCTTCGTTGGTTCTGCAAGGAATTATATGATTCCACAGGCTTTTGGTTTCCTTCTGTAGTAAACTATCTTTTGACGCTAAATAACTTGTTGCTGGTAGTTCACACTGAATAACTTGTTATTGGTAGGGTTATGAGGGATAGGTAAGATGTGGGGTTATATAACAAAATGGCATTATTGTAAAACATTGAAATGAAAGAAATTGCTCTTGTAACTTTTAAAAACTGCCTTGTGAAGTTTTTGATGATATGTACGAGAATAAAGTACTGTGCAGCTTATCTCAGCCAAAGTTTTTCATATGGTTAGGACGGTAAGAGATAAAAGATATAATGTAGTACTTAGTAGGAACATTAGATAAGAGCCTATGCAAACACTTTGCTTGAGTTGCCTTCTGCCAGTGGCCTGTTAAGGGTGAGGCATTAAAGTCTAAGAAGTGGCACTGGAGTTCAGTTATGGAGACACTACTGCTATGGGCCACCCCCTTAAGGGAGTTCTAGTTGGAATAGACATCATAGATATAGATAGTATAGAATCAGAACAAGTGCTAGGTGAATGTTTTTGGTCAGCCATCTGCAAGATGGTCACTTCTGATCATGCAAGAAAAATTAGTAAATGATGTTCGGACACTGGAGGCATCTATCCTTTTCATTTATTATATGCAAGGTTTCAGTGAAATTATTAATGCATTGTTTAAAATGTCGCACTGTTTGAGTGTTTCTGTTCAGCAATTTCTCTTTACGTTAGTACTCTGCCCACTTTATATAAATTTAATATTGATGAAGTTACAGGTGCTTCACCTATAATCCCATGCTCATATCAGCTCTATTTAATGTAAGGAATTGAATGGTACCAATTTTGTCATATTCTGTTCTTAAAAATGGAGTATATTTTCTAGACAGTTACATTTTAGACTTAAGGTATAGCATCCTCTTCTCCCGCTTGTTTTGTGTAACTCGTGTACAAAGAGACGCCATCCAATGTCTGCTGTGCCACCTTCTTGATTTAAAGCAACCATGAGTCTTCGTATCATGCTTGGCTTTGAGATGTGCTTTATTCTTTCTGGAATGGTTGTAAGGTACTGCACCAGAGCATAAGCTGCAGAGTGCAATACATGTGGGGAATGAGATTTCAAGAGATTTACCATACTGACTTCTACCCCTTGCATTCTCAGCATATTACATGCATTCACATAGGTCCCACAGAGAGTGTGATATGTTGGATTATAGGTTTAGCACCTCGTATTCCAACAATTTTGTTTTCATAAAGTGGTCAGGGCTGTGAAATTAAGGAAAATTGTCAGGTAAAAGCACTCTTGTATCAAAAGTTAAAGATGCAAAGAATGTACTTTTATCATTCTTAAAGTCTGTGAACCAGAATACAAAGAGGAGGGATTTCCTGATTATGGCTCGCCTTAAACATTCACCTGGGGCTTGTTTGGATTCAGTAGAGATTTTTTTGGATTTGTTTGCCAGTATAACACCAAATATAGCTTCAATACAACAAAGAAATGTGTGTAGGATATAGAAAAGGGTAATTTCCTGCATTCCAGTGTATACTGCCATGTAAAGTTTAAACCTGACTGAATTCAAAAGTTTTCCAGATATTCTGGGTAAGTTCAGGTATCTGTTAAAAATAGAGGGATCATATTGATGCTAAAGAGATGTTTCCCACTTGGTTTATGATTTCTATACCTCTAGATATCCAAACTTACTTTTTACTTTCCAAACCAAGTGATCCTTGGTACAGTTAAGTGGAGTACATGTTTCAGAAAGGATGGAATTTCACCAATAATAAAACCTGCAAGACACGTTGCATTAATATAGTCTGATTGTATTTTTGTATTCGTTGTTGGTATTTCAGTACGTAACTTGTCCCAAATACTCCATCTCTCATATAACCTCAGAGTTATTCAATATCGAAAGATTTTTTTTTTTGTATTGTGAATTTTCTGTTGTAAGTTCTTGAAAAAATTCGTAAGAAAAAATAATGGAAAAACTGGTATTGTATTCATTGACAAACGAGTGATTAGTTGGTTCAAGAGAAATTTCATTTACTTAGATATGATGAACTGTATTTTCTCTACTCTCTCCTTGGCTCTCTTGATGAAGTAATTATTGTCTACATTCTGAAATTTATAGGAAAAATTTTAGCCTTTCTTAGAGCCCCATTTGCTCTACTATTACTCTCACATTTTGAGAGTGATAGTGAATTGTATATATTTGTATATATATTTATATATTTTTTATTTTTTTTTAAGTAGGTTCTTGACAAATTCACATATATAATGTACATATTAATGAAAATCTGAAAAATGGATAGTGCTTTCCCAAGTATATGCTTCTGTAATTTTTTTTTTCCTGCATTTGGGATGTACCAACAACCTTTAAAGTTGTTTGTTTAGTTATTGTTTTTCAGAAATGCTTATTGGAACTAGGCAGTCGATACTAGGACATGAAACTTTTTTGTTTGGAGCTTTTTTCATGGATATTTGGCAGTTCAATTTTGTAAGCCCTGCTTTTTGTTTTTGAAGAATATGCATGAGGTAACAGTTGCCTCTCGATTCATTGCATATCAAGAGTCTGTACACCGTGGGAAAGTTCGTTTTAAGTCTTGTAAGCCTTACTTTTTGTCTTTCAGGAGTCTATGCGTCGATATGCGGCTGGTATCTGGGCTTGTAAGCCCTGCCGTCGTACAGTTGCTGGAGGAGCATATAATTATTCAACTGTCATTGCTGCTGGCGCGCGATCCTTTATAAGGAGGAATAAGGATATGAAGGAGAAAGACAACATTTGAATAAATAGCTGAATTGTGACATTTATTTGATTTTACCCTGAAACTGGAAAATTGTCTGGGTAGGTTCTTTGGCGAAGAATTTAAAATTTTCTACTTTTTCAATATGGATTTAGGAAGGTTATGGGTAAATCGCATTTTACATTAATTAATAAGTGATGAACAGAGTTAAGTAAAGTAAATATCTTGATCTGCTATGGTTTTGGGTATTATGCAAATTGAAATATAATGTGTGGTGCATTGAAAAAAGATAAGTTTCTAGTGGATGCATGCATTTGGGTTTTATGAAAATGAATAGTCATTTATGCTTTACACCATTGAATTTGATCAATGAATGAAATGTGTTTGGGAGGCATTTTTGTATGGGATAGTTTTTGAATGATTGTGAAGTAAATCAAAGAATGTCTATGAAAGTGAGATTGTAGCTGAATAAATTTTTTTGATATTTAGATTTCCATGTTCTGAAACTTGAAACCATGGAAGGTGAATTCCCAATCTTCTTTGTGTGAAAACATCCATTTGGCAGGACTTTCATGGAATGTATAATGAAAACAAAGGCATTAAATAACTATTTTGACCAAACTAGATGATAGTTTAAAAGAAAATTGAATATTGTGGAAGGAGTAGGTACACCTACAGATGTTTCAGAGGGAAAAGCTTGTCAACTTATGCAGTTAAGAAAGCACATATAATAATAGTCATAAATTTGAAGTGAAATATATACTGCCTGTTCATAACATCTACTTATGGTACTATTTTTAGCTTATTTGAATGATCACTCCGTATGTCTATCCCGTCGCAGAAGTAGCACTTTGCCCCATTCAAGAATATGTTTCCTCAGTAGTTTATATCCAAAATGCAATTAGACAAATCCAACTAAAAGTAACTTAAGATAAATGAAGTTTGATGATGCTGAATACTGTATTAGATCTATAATCTTTTCTAAGCTAAATAGATGTTAAGTTGTTCGATAGATTCATAGGATTTGTTTAATGTATGGGAATAATGGTAGGTGGCCTCTGTACTCTTCATTGTTCAGTCAGTTTCAAGTAAGATATCTAGAATTGAATACAGTATTCAACATGATTGATGCCCCAGTGACTTCAAAGTGACGATAATTTGCTTGGACAGCACTCTTGTCAATGTGCTGGAGGTTTCATTTTGAATACAAGGGATTTGTTGAATTGTCTGTGGTGTAGAGATTGATGATATCCAGAAGGCAGACGAAGAAGTGCAACTTGCATGTTTTGGAGTGTGGTTTCAGTATGAGAGGGTAGTGTTTTAAGACAGCGGTTAGGCGGTTGTTTTGTCACCAGTCATTGTGATGTGTATGATTTTTTTTTTTTTTTTTGTTTATCAGGTTCTGTCGGTGTTGGTCAATGAAGTGTATGGCAGGGGTAAAACCTTTATTTATAGTTGGGTTTAGTGGTTGACTGTGAAGTAGTTTGGATGAGAAGGGTCTAGCGCAGCTGTAAATAAATGAGGGATAAAACTTTTTATTAATACTTTAGAGTTTGTGTTTGGTTAGTGTTTTGGATGAGCACTGAATATGTTAGTGGATAATGCAATGATTAATCAGAAAAATGGAAAACCGTTACGAAAAGAACCGATAAAATAGGGAGGGAGAGACAGTCAAAGGATTTTATGAAACATGTTTGTGAGAGGATGCTAGTTTCCTCAGATTATCGCAGGAGTGCACAAACATCCTGAATGAGGTCACTCGGTGTCCTCGTATATCCGTTATGGCGTCCAACATCTTTGGAACGCACATTCCCCACAAACCTACGACGAAGAACAGTACCCTAAAACCACACACCGTTGAGTTGGAAAAGTGACATTTGATAGTTAATATGATTGTTGTTGCTGGCGTGTGGACTTCTATATGCTTCGGAATTCTGGTCGCGACTGATGTCGCAGAGGGTGAGTGATTAGTGTTTTACCAAGATATAACGCAAGTGATTCGCCATATTACTTTATTATTATAACATTTGTGTCATCGTTTAGAATGCGACGATAACTACTGTGAATTTTTAACCTGAATACTATCTGCTCCATGTTTGTATAGCACCTCAGTACAGCTGACCCCAAGACCAGAAGTCAGACTAATTTAAGGTTTAGAACGCTTCCCCGTCTTAGGATAGCGTTAAGTTGGTGATTCTTTTAGGGTTTTAGGATTTTAGGATGAAGCTACTTCTAGTGGTGTTTGGTTGGTGCTACTTTTACGAGCGTTAGGTTATTGCTACTTCAAATGGTGTTTGGTTGGTGCTTCTACTAGCGTTGTTAGGTTGGTGCTACTTCTAGTGGTGTTAGGTTGGTTTTACATTTGGAAACGTTAGGTTTGTGCTACTTGCAGCAGTGTTAGATTAGTTCAGCCTCTAATGATTTTAGGCTGCTTCTCCAGTAGTTTTTGGTTGATGAAGTTTATGGTAACTTTAGGTTGTTATTACTTCCGTTGTTGTGATGGTGCTACTTCGTGGTGTTAGGTTGGCACTACTTCCAGTGCTGTTAAGTCTCTTACTTCCAGTAGCTTTAGGCTGTTGCTTCATACTGTGGTTTTAGGTAAAGTAAGACTGACCAAGAACACCAGGTGATTAGATATGTGGAACAAGGTAGCATATCATGCACATTATTCTTAGACCAATTACGATTATTGGGGTTAGTAGACTGATGTTTGCAAATGACACTGTTCAGGAGGCAGACTTGAGAGGAAAAGCTCTCCAGAATCGAGAGGTTAGACGACAACCTGTACATGGCCCGGGTGGTGGAAATCTCTTATGCCTGGGACAGGTGACATATTGCAATATACACCATCGTCTGTTGTAAGATCAATGCCACAGTTTCTATGCTGATGACTTAAAAAGTGTGATTGTCCCTGAAATAGATGGGTGTGAACGCGGGGGTGTTAGTCTTGCTGGAAGTAAACATTAAGCACTGGTTTTGTTACCTATGACGCGAACATATCGCTTCAAGGAATTCAGGTCTGATCTGTTTCCACTTGTCATTTGTGATTATTGCCTTCTAATGATTTTGACCTGATTGCCAAGGTTCATTTAAAATGTCATGCGCAATAGATTAGGTGGTTCCTGACAAGCCTAATGTGCTTTCGGCAGACTGCCTGGTGTATGACGTAGGCGGTGAGGGCTCTTCGTCCCGCTCTCCGGTTATACCCCTTCACAATAGCGTTATAATCGGTGTCTTCAAGGGACACCAGAATCTGCAATCGTCTTCATATGTGAACTCGACTGACGGGAGTGATGAAGGCCATGACGATGTGAAGTTTGAGGTGCATTTTGAGGCTAGTGGCAAGAAATTCCTGTTAAGATTCAAAGGCCACAAGCTGTTCTTACTACAGGAAGCCATGCGTGAGTCACTTTTTTTGTAGTAGTTACATCTTTACAAATGTTTCATAAATTATCGAGAATAATTGAGCAGGACTTTTTTGTCTGCATGATGTAAATAGTTTTTATCATACGCTACATATAACACTAAATGAATCATGACCTGACTGAGGGAAACTATAAACGACTTTGAGAAAGGAAGCGATAATAATGCATCCATCCAACACCACTTCTCGTCCTTTCTCAGTCATCACAACCACGGGTATTGGGAAATTGCTGTTCCTAGCATTGGTAATGGTACGTTACTGTGATAATATCACCTACTGGTACAGCAAATGGAACGTGATATTACCCACCACAACCATAGGTAGTAAGAGCATTTTCGTACGAAAATCCAAAACCACTTTTAGTGGAACATTCCCACTTTTCTCGCTCTTTACAACCACATGCAGTGATATATTCGCACCTGCCCCCTCCAAAGCACAAGTATGAGAACATTTTCCTAGCGCTACCATATTACACTAACCATCGTTATTATAGTTGGGGGAACATTTCTTACACTAACAACCACAGATAGTAGGACTCGCTTTAACACCCCTTATCCATAGTAACACATAACCACAGGTAGTGGAATACCACATATATATATATATATATATATATATATATATATATATATATATATATATATATATATTTTTTTTTTTATACTTTGTCGCTGTCTCCCGCGTTTGCGAGGTAGCGCAAGGAAACAGACGAAAGAAATGGCCCAACACCCCCCATACACATGTATATACATACGTCCACACACGCAAATATACATACCTACACAGCTTTCCATGGTTTACCCCAGACGCTTCACATGCCTTGATTCAATCCACTGACAGCACGTCAACCCCGGTATACCACATCGCTCCAATTCACTCTATTCCTTGCCCTCCTTTCACCCTCCTGCATGTTCAGGCCCCGATCACACAAAATCTTTTTCACTCCATCTTTCCACCTCCAATTTGGTCTCCCTCTTCTTCTTGCTCCCTCCACCTCCGACACATATATCCTCTTGGTCAATCTTTCCTCACTCATCCTCTCCATGTGCCCAAACCACTTCAAAACACCCTCTTCTGCTCTCTCAACCATGCTCTTTTTATTTCCACACATCTCTCTTACCCTTACGTTACTCACTCGATCAAACCACCTCACACCACACATTGTCCTCAAACATCTCATTTCCAGCACATCCATCCTCCTGCGCACAACTCTATCCTTAGCCCACGCCTCGCAACCATACAACATTGTTGGAACCACTATTCCTTCAAACATACCCATTTTTGCTTTCCGAGATAATGTTCTCGACTTCCACACATTCTTCAAGGCCCCCAGAATTTTCGCCCCCTCCCCCACCCTATGATCCACTTCCGCTTCCATGGTTCCATCCGCTGCCAGATCCACTCCCAGATATCTAAAACACTTCACTTCCTCCAGTTTTTCTCCATTCAAACTCACCTCCCAATTGACTTGACCCTCAACCCTACTGTACCTAATAACCTTGCTCTTATTCACATTTACTCTTAACTTTCTTCTTCCACACACTTTACCAAACTCAGTCACCAGCTTCTGCAGTTTCTCACATGAATCAGCCACCAGCGCTGTATCATCAGCGAACAACAACTGACTCACTTCCCAAGCTCTCTCATCCACAACAGACTTCATACTTGCCCCTCTTTCCAAAACTCTTGCATTTACCTCCCTAACAACCCCATCCATAAACAAATTAAACAACCATGGAGACATCACACACCCCTGCCGCAAACCTACATTCACTGAGAACCAATCACTTTCCTCTCTTCCTACACGTACACATGCCTTACATCCTCGATAAAAACTTTTCACTGCTTCTAACAACTTTCCTCCCACACCATATATTCTTAATACCTTCCACAGAGCATCTCTATCAACTCTATCATATGCCTTCTCCAGATCCATAAATATATATATATATATATATATATATATATATATATATATATATATATATATATATATATATCTTTCTTTCAAACTATTCGCCATTTCCCGCATTAGCGAGGTAGCGTTAAGAACAGAGGACTGGGCCTTTGAGGGAATACCCTCACCTGGCCCAATTCTCTGTTCCTTCTTTTGGAAAAAAAAGAAAAAAAAAAGAGAAGTAGCGTCAAGAACAGGGGACAACCTGAGAGGGGGAAATCCTTGGCCCCCTTCACTGTTTCTTCTTTTTGAAGAGTGAAGACTGGAGGGAAGCTTTTCCAGTCCCCCTCTCCCACCTCCAAAGTCGACGTCGACACGCAGGAAATACGTGGGAGGTATTCTTTCTCCCTTATCCCTGGGGCGAAGGTTCTAGGAGCGGTGAAGAATGTGTGGAAGGAAAGAACGTTATCTCGGAGAGAAAAAACGGGTATGTTTGAAGGAATAGTAGTTCCAACAATGTTATGTGGTTCGAGGCATAGGCTATAGACAGGGTTGTATGAAGGATGGTGGATGTGTTGGAAATGAATTGTTTGGGTACAATATGTGGTGTGAGGTGGTTTGATCGAGTAAATAATGGAAGGGTAAGAGTATGAGACTGAGTGTGAACGAATGTGGCCCTTTGTGTG
Organism: Panulirus ornatus; assembly: GCF_036320965.1. Lineage (NCBI taxonomy): Eukaryota > Metazoa > Arthropoda > Malacostraca > Decapoda > Palinuridae > Panulirus > Panulirus ornatus. The sequence continues at coordinate 3,262,778 of NC_092276.1, forward strand.
TGTGTGTGTGTGTGTGTGTGTGTGTGTTTTCCTGGCGCTACCTCGCTGAAGCAGGGGGTAGCGATGCTGTTTCCAGTGGGCCGGGGTAGCACCAGGAATGGATAAAGGCAAACAAGTATGAATATATATATATATATATATATATATATATATATATATATATATATATATATATATATATATATATATATATGATGTGTGTGTGTGTGTTTCTTTGCATGTGTATGTGTATATGTGCGTGTATGGGCGTTTATATATATAATAGGCTCATATAGTGGAATATACTTCCGTACATCAGTACCTAGAACTGTTATGCAGTAACCCCATCATCAGGCTTCTGCATTACTTTGACACTTGTAATTACTGATGGTGAGACAATACCTCCCATAACCACAAGCGTCTGGCGTCATTACCCCAGCCACGGGCGGTAGGAAACCTTAGCTTCTGTAATATCGTATAACCACAAGTAGTAAAACGCATATAGTAATGACATCCCTCCACAAACATATACTTAGGGCCCCCAATGCTTGTAATCTCACAAATACAGATCATGGGGGTAATTATCAGTGCTGTGATCCCATAAATATAGGTCATGGGTCTCTTCCAGTGCTGTGTTCTCACAAATACAGGTCATGGGTCATATGCAGTGCTCAAACCCGACATATGCAGGTCATGGGTCACTAATAGTATTGTAGAGAAGTAGATGTAGAGAAGGGAACACATAGTGTTGTAACACCGCCACATTTACAGCTTTCGTGGACATGGGCGTGGCCAATTTCCCACTATACGAAGTCCGTGGCAAATGGTTGTACGTGGGCGTGGCTGCGGGGGGCGGGTGGCTCACCGTGACCAACCCAGCGCAAGCGGAGGCCGTTTTCCAGACGCCCCTGGGAGTGGACACCTCAGACTGTCAGTTGAGCGTGGCCTCCTCCTCTAGGCTGGCTCTCACCTACAACTGTATAGCAGGTACAGAACCATTATATATATATATATATATATATATATATATATATATATATATATATATATATATATATATATATATATATATATATATCCCAGCTTAAGCCAGGTACCCATTCATTGACTAATCTAAGGGCTGGCTGCCCAGCCTGGGATTTAAACCTAGATGGGTCCATGAAGTAATGCGTAGTCAGCAATATTAGCCACGACATTCCAGAAGACCCTAGTTATTTTGTGACATTTAGTTTTTAAAGCATTGAGTTACTAGGGATCATTCTAGTGTGTTTGGCGTAGGGAAAAGTTGTAGAAATATGCTCTGCCATACGACTGAGCGTATGTGATACGTTCATGTTGGTGGTGTGCGGCGTTGCAGGGTGCCCCACGGTGAGATCGGGTGGTTCGGTGGTAACGGCGGGCCTCCCACTTGAGAGGAGCCTATTGCTCTACCTGCAGCCCGACGACGTCCGGTATACTGCCCTCCTCACGGTAAGCTGCCACACAAATTAAAGTACCGTTCTCTGGGGAGGATTCTTTCCACTGTCATCTTGTAGGACTGTCATGATATTATTATCATGCCATTAGTAGAAGGATGTACGAGAGTCTGATGTTTCTAAGTAATTATTTCATTAGAAACGTAATTAGTTCCTCCCTGTGATATTAGGGCTGAAGCGTTATGTGATCCAGGTGTCAGGCGGTAGGTATGAGACGTGGCACTTATTGCAGGTGAAGCTGTCGCTGGAGGGGTTAGTGAAGGAGTCCCTCCTGTTAGAGGTGCGGCCTGGCCTGCTGCGTCTTCATGAGTGGAACAGAGTCGACCTCACTTTAGAACGCCGTAGGGACGAGGTGCGTCTAAGCTAGGTTTGACCATGAAAGTATTGTGGGTATGTATGTATCCTGGCGCTACTTCAGATAGATCCTGGTGCTACTTAAGATTGATCCTAGTGCTACTGAAGATATGTCCTGGAGTTACTAAAGGCATTTTCTGTTGCTAAAAATATCAAAAACTTTTTCAAATGAAATTGATATATCTTGCTATAACTTTTAAAATATCAAACGCTTTTTTTTTTTTTTTGGTTATGTTGGATGTACCCTGGTGTCACATAACATCTCCAGGTCCTGCTGGAGATGTTATGTGACATAAACGTATCACGTTTGTCCGAGTTGTGTGAACGGCCGCAGGTTGAGGCGTGGCTGGAGGTGAACGGCGAGGCTGGAGCCAGCGACGTGGTCACAGGCCGTTTGGTGTCGGCTGCACTCGACCTGGAGGAACTGACTCACGGAGCCCTTTCCACGTATTGCAGACCCACGCGCCCCAGCGGCCAAGGTAGGTAGGGAGGTTAGAGATTGGGAATTCATGGGTAGGGAGTGTAGTGAAGGTAATTTATCCTTGATTTCTCAATGCTGAAGATGGGTTAAGTTTTGGTGCCACTGAATAGTCGAATTGATAGGTTTTGTTTGACATTTTATATATATATATATATATATATATATATATATATATATATATATATATATATATATATATATATATATATATATATATTACGTTATAACCGGTAAACTTCAAACAGTGACATATTTTCCGGTCTACCCCTAGCTTCGTCGGAAACTACACTGACATCCCGCCTTTGCTCGTGGAACCTGGTATGGTCCTTGGCGGGTACCTCCAGCCTCCTGCTCGTCCTTCTGCTGGGGACCTGCTGTTGCCTGTGCAGGAATAAGTCAGGGAAGGCCGACTCCAGCATACCTCCTCCAGGTGTAACCATGAATTCCTTGAGGCATCCTCGCTCCGGTAAGCATAACATGTTGCTAGTGTTGACAGTATCCAGGTTTACACCCGAGGGGTGTATATATATATATATATATATATATATATATATATATATATATACACACACACACACACACACACACACACACACACACAACCAAACTATTCCTATGTTTGGTTGCCAAATTGCATGAAGAAGCTTAACAGAACTGATTGATATATCGCCACCACAGTTTGTGATGGTATAGCATGGTTTTTAATTGTTTTTAGCTGGCTATTTGAATCAAGTGGTCGTACGTGTCTTCCCTAAGGTATTTCATACATGATCTGTTTTTACTTTACCGTAGTGTCAGAGGGAAAGAAATTCATAAGAACCGATAGTAATTACTATTTCTGCAGTATGGGGAGAGAGCTGTGTATTTATTTGGGGGGATCCTTTGCTTCAAGGGGCTTTCGTGGTGTATCAGCAAGCGTTCCTAACCTTGACGTATTCACTGGCCGCCCAGGGTTGAGCGCATAGGTTCGAATCCTGATTGCGGCAGTCGGTCCACAGTCAACCTTGCTGTTCATCCACTTGGGGTTGGTCGATGAAATGGGTACCTGGCTCAGGCTTTGGCGTTAATTGGGTGACATTGATTAGGGCCTCAGTTGCCCGTGCCGTCTCAGCTAACATGAAGAAATAGTATACTTAGGCACTCCAATGAAGGTTAAGTGCGTATAATATATTGAGTATTTGTAAGGTGATGCCATTGTTCACTACGGCATTGGTTGTTAGAACAGAGAAATAGATATTTGTCTTCGTCGGCGTACAGTGACATGGTGTTTATTAATGTGATACCAACCTTATTTTGGTGTGATATGCACATCTAAAGGGTTGAATTTGGATTGTTAGATTTGATTATATAAATTGAGCGATTAGTTTAACAGTTGAATTTTGATAACTAAAGGATGTTAGTAAACGAGAAATAAAAATTTCAGGTAAACCAGTGGAAGTCGAGAGAATATTTCGCAAACAATGAATGATTTGAAAACAGTCGAGAGTAATATCAAATATCCACGGGACAAACTGGTATCAGCTAAGGAAAGCCATCATACTCAAATGGTAAACAAATAATGTTCATACTTATGAGATAAGGTTTGATGATAGAAAATGATACTGGTTATAATTGATTAACTGCAGCCAAAGGTTGCAAATGTACATATAAAGTATAAACATTATAGACAGTGGGGTTGGAAATAAAGACCTTTAAACAGACATTCTCGACTCGAAAGCTCATTATTATACCCAGTGGGTAGAGGAGCTTCAGGGTGATGATTGTACATAAGAAATAGTTCTCCAGTTATCTTCCAGTAAGGTGTTTGCTTTATCAGTAATTATAATGGAGGAAGAAGGTCGATTTGTGGATGCATTGCATTCAAGACGTCAAGTAACCAGTCAAGAGATGAAGTAACAACAGTGAAGGGGTGAAGGCGTTCGGTTTTAATGGTAAAGTGTTAAAAGAGGAAGGACCTTAGAAGTGAGGGGCTGACATGTTAATAGCCATCCACTGGGCGGCAGAAATGTAACTATCATATGTTGCTCCGGACAGGCGACAAGACCCTCTCCTACCACTACTACGAGGAGGTAGAGGCCATGATGGAGGATGTCAGGAGGCCGACCAAGCTCCAGGAGGACACAGTGAGGCCGTTGGGGGAAATGCAGCGGCCAGCCATGCCACGGGAAAACCTCCCTGAGGAGCATCTCGACCTGGGAACCGGAGAGGGGCTGTTGACCAGCGGGTTCTATCAGAATCTTTCTCTCAACACCCGAACTTAGGATGACCCTCTCTCCGCCTGCATTTAAGTTGACTAGTCCGCCACCCACAATCAAGGTGTCTCATCCTTTGCCCAAACTTAGGAAGTCTTACTTAATACATTAGTACATTAAGTGTGGGAAACCATACCTTGATGTGTGATTAATTACTAATTCGGTGTGAAAAATCTCATCTTTGTTGTGGAAGTCCTGACTTCGATGGGGTAAATCCCGACTGATGTGACAATTCAACTCGTGGAAAATCCCGACTGTTGTGTGAAGTTCTTACTTTGGTGTGGCAAACAGGGTATATCTTTTTTTTTCTACCACACATACTGTCATTTCCAACCCACCCTTTCCAGTTTTACATCCAGTCATCCTGGATACGTCCTCTGCGTAGGTAATTGCCCTCTCTGTTCAGTATTTGACTAATTACCTAAACCAAGAAAATCGACCACAGTCAGATGAAATATATGTCACCGAATGCTTTATTCACCTTTCCTTATAGCCTCAGAATCCTTTAGCGCGAGCTTTAAAGCGATGTAACGGCGTTGAAATGACATTATTCACAATATTCCCACCCAGTAAAACCACAAAAAATGCCCCCGATGGCAAAACCCGACTACGTAGAAAGTGATATTGTTGAACTTTCCAATTTTGGCGCCGTATCGTAAATTCCCAACAACGGAGAATTATCAGTGATACGAAAATTAGAAAAAAACACCATAAGATATATTTCTCGAGGTATTACTTATGATTTATTAGGATATTTGTTTTCGTAAGCTATGCATACTTGTTTGTTTCTCTTAGATCGTCGAAATGTTTACCCCCACCCCAAACAAGCTTTTATCCGATGTCTAACAAGAGTGATGTGCAATGAGCTCTTCGGTCTTCTTTAGTCATCAAATTAAGAATGATATTCGCGGAAATTCCCGACAGTTGCCTATAGCTAATGATACAGAATATTTGATCTCGGAACGAATGATATTAAATCCAAAAACTGTTAGACTGTGACGTACGGTGAGCATGGTAATGGTAGCGTAGTGGGCACGAACGTCGAGGCTTGGGATTAGCAACGGCGGAGGCATGTAGTTTTCCAGGACCTAACAGTAGACAAAAAACTATTACTTTAGGTGGACAGTTATAATTTACGGAAGGTCGAACTCCCGGTGTAAATATCACCCGTTCGCTGCTTTGTAACAACTGGTGGGAGGAACATCCTTGTTTCTCCTCCTACGCGTATAGGTTACTACGTCCGAACCAAAAAACAACACGGTTGACGTCTGTAAACCCCCAAAGTTTGGTATATTTTATGTTCCATTATGTACATATGTGTTTTTCTATACAAAGCCTATTTATTATTTCATTAAGTAATTCCATGTATGTAATGTAATTTATAATTACTGGTACTTCATTAGAATATTGCTTATGATATCTTCAGCTGACATGGTACGTAAATTTGTTCAGCTAGATTACCTGTAAACAGGCCAGGATTATTAACATAGAAGTGAAAATAAAGGTTATGATATCTACATGTCAACTGGTTTTTATCTTTAGAGTACCTTTTTCCCATTTCTTTTCCCAATCCATCGCATATATATATATATATATATATATATATATATATATATATATATATATATATATATATATATATATATATTTATTTATTTATTCATTTATTAATTTATTTATCTATCCCTGGGGATAGGGGAGAAAGAATACTTCCCACGTATTCCCTGCGTGTCGTAGAAGGCGACTTCAAGGGGAGGGAGCCAGGGTCTGGAAATTCTCCCTTCTCATTTTTTGATTTTCCAAAAGAGGGAGCGGAGAAGGGGCCAAGTGGGGATATACCCTCCAAGGCTCAGTCCTCTGTTCTAAACGGTACCTCGCTAACCCGGGACGCATTTAGAAACTAAGTAATTTACTCGCCTAACACGTAACCGGGCCAGTATAGTACATCTAATTTTCCGCTTTTATATTCTCTTTTTTTCTTTCTCTCAGCTTCTCCAAGGTCGTATAGGAATGTTATCTCTGGAGAGCTCGGGTACTGGAAGCTGCCGATGGTCAGGATGATAACAGCAGCCAGCGGCGGTGAAACGAATACCGTTAAGTCCCTCAGGGGAGCAGTGGATGTTACCATATGGGCTTGTGAGAAGAGAATCGCGAGACAGGCGGAGGGTGGACTAGGCTGTTGAACGGACGCGCACTGGCGAGAAATGAGAAATGAAAACCTGGAAAGTTTGAAGTTCACGTTTTTTTTCCTGATGACACACGCACACACACACACACACACACACACACACACACATACAAGTCATTTTGGAAAAAGATTTGGAAAAATTACGCCATACTTTCGTATGTCTTACGTATGGCCTACCGCTGAGAAGCCTTCGCTATAGCTTGTTTTTCAGTATATTTTTCTTCGAATATTTTCCAGTTTTTGTTTTAGTTGTGATCTTGTATTTATGACAATATTTCATTATTGTTTCCTTGTTTTTAAAGGCTCCGGTCACGGACCAGAGTTCTTTCCTGGTTACGCCTTTCATTAAATGTAACCAAGGGTTACAAATACAGAAGAGCAAAGAGAGAAGAGGAAAAATAATTATATGTATGTCTAAACTTTTTAGTATTTACACTTATGACCAGTGAAGAAGACGTTCAGTTTCGCCACCATAAAACAAGACAGTTTGTAATACTATAGTTTCTTTTTTTTTTGTCTGCAGATGCATATTAATTAATTTCATCGAACAAAAAGGCCCAGTACTCTGTTCTTAACGCTACCTCGCTAACGCGGGAAATGGCGAATAGTTTAAAAGAAAGAAAAGAAAACTCCCGTGATTTTGATTTTTATCAAATATAATTTTTTTATTTAAAGGTCGCCGGTATCATAAACTGTGTAAAACAGCAATAATCAATACTTTTAAGAATTTGACATATTAGTGATTTAATCTAATGCCCAAACAACTTAAAAAGGGATAAGTTCTCTAAGATACTTTAAATCACACAGACCACCCTGCCTTTAGCCTTTCAACATAATGCACCCTAATCTTAACCTTAAGTTGTGGACACGCGGTTGGCTGTGCAGGAAGGAAAACTTACTTTTCACCAGGGAAGTAGGCTGTAGGTATTATCAATCTGTAGTGTCATTTATAGACACCAGATCAGTCTACATGAAAGTAGAGATGCAGACTCAAAGCAACTGGAAGGAAAAGTGGCGTTACGTAGATACTTGGAAAGTTTATGTGTATTGTGCAGAACTCTCACAGACGTGGAAATTTCCAGGCTGTATTCCGCCAGTACGGCCGGGTTAGTCAGTCAGGCCCGAGCAGCGTCGGAGGGAGCAACCCGTCGGCTGCTACTATTGTCACGCACAAGGAACACGCTTTTGAACCCGACCTCACCGTCTTCTAGCCAGAACTCTGTGGTAGTAAATGCGTTTTGAAATTCTCTATATTTTTTTTGAAAGCTTTTGGTGATATGTAATCTGTGTAAAGTTGAGAATGAAAGGCCGTTTAAAGCAGTTACCATGTGCTATGTAAGCGGTCACGGTGATCAATTATAAAGTAATTTGAAGTCGAGGAAAGCTACCAGATCCATGTGGTTGAGCGTAAGAGAAAATATATAAGGTCTCGATAATAGGTTTTGTTACGTGGAACTCCAAATTGTCTCCTGTGAATTTTATACCAGTGACTGCCGTGCCACAACCAGCCGCCATTGTGCTTTGGTTCAAGGATCTGGGTGCTGCCCAAAGAGGCTTTGAGAGAGGAAGAACGTTTGGGCTGAAGTGCACACGAAACCCGAAACTATTGCTTGTATTATATTGTTCAGGTTCATACTGTTGGTAGAACGATATGTTCTGACGTGACAGTGGAAAATTAAAGAAATTGTGAGTTTAGAGAAACGTCTGTTTATGATTTAATTTTCATTCAGACAGCGAGGGCCTGAGGACTGCATTATTCACTTGGCCTCCACACTGCCGGGAAATGAAAACAGATTTCCTCTTTATTGGGTGTTGGGGTAGGGAGAAATTGGACAAATGAAATATAATGGGGGGCGAATGACACTTGTTGAGTTTGAAATACGAAGTGCAGTGTTAGATTTTTGAAATATGTATGAAGTTAAATGTGCATTGTTTGGTCTTTTGGAATACACGAGAAGCTTTTTGGATCATATTTATGGTGCTTTTTTTTTTTATGTACCCCCAGCTTCCCAGAAGTTTGTGGATGTTGGTGATGTTTGTTCATTAAGATCTAGCAATACCAGGCTGATGAATGTCTGTTTTGTGCATTGTAAGATGGCTTGTGTCTTTCAGGGTTTTGAGACTTTTCCTACCATGTTGCAGTTGGTTTTATGTGAAGTTGATGCCCCGTAGTTTTAATTGTTGGGGATTTCTCATCCATGACGAGCCAGAATGCCCTGATGACCTAATGCAGGATGACCATGATTGCTGTGAATGCCGGGTGGGTGAGTGGGGATTGTGGAGTGATATAGTGTGGGGACTGAGAGTATAGGAAGGGGACTGAGAGATGGATGTGATAAGATGTAATTTCTGTTTTTCTGGGAAGCGCCAGAGCCCTCCTGTACCGTTGCCTAACTGTCATGTGGTGTCAACATACGAGCACTCCGAGAACTAAACCACTCCTCGTACATCACGCTCAGCATAGCAGTAGCCACGTTGGCCACCAAGATGCGGCGACACGCTGACAGCATTGTTGCCCTTGCACATACACCACATGCAGCAACACGAGTAACAACACGCATGAGTGTAGTAGTATCGAGTACAAGAACATCAAACAGGTCAGCCACCGTAACAGCAGCATGATGTCTCAGAACACAAGCGGCCACGATGCATCATCACATTGTACATCATCATGCACTGCAGCAACAGCATTAGTGACTAGGATGCATTCATCAAAATTACACACAAAATTTCACTAAATTAGGATAATTGTGCCAAAGCCCACCTTCCAGAGCCTTTCCAATATATATATATATATATATATATATATATATATATATATATATATATATATATAATGGGCTTTCCTAGAAAAAGTTTTCTACTATTAAATCATAGAATAAGCAGAAAAAGGAGAAACTATTACAAAATTGCTAAACGTTTTATTTTATTCGTTATATTTTCCAGACTCTACCAGTGATGACCACAGTTGAAGGGGTGCGTGAGACCAAGCCGCCAGAGGACAAGCTCAAGCTAGAGACCTGGGCGTAAGGGAACAGACCCGAGGCAGGAGCCCGTAGGGGAAGCAATGATCCCAACCACCCATCTTCTCGTCTTGCTGCTGCTGTTGTATCCTGGTGAGTCGGTGATAAGTGGCGTCTTGATGTAGCTGGAGGAGGACTTAAGGGAATCGTCGTCGAGCACAGCCAGTCCAGCCAGACTCGCTGTGCTAACCCGAAAGTTAGGGAACGGAGGGAGGGAAGGGGAGGAACGGACGCCTCCGGAGTAACTGTTCTCGTTTGCTCTCACGCTTCCCAGGCTTCATACCAGCCAATAGAATTATTAGTTTTAATATCAGTGATCACGTAGCAGTTGAGAGAAGAAAGAAATATAGCTCATGATTAAAAACGAACATTTTCAATTTTCATAAAGTAATGGGTAAGGCTTCTGTTCGCTCGTGCAGCTTCTGTTTGTCAGAATTTTATGAGATTATGTTTATCTTACTGAGTAGTAAGACTGTTGTGATGAATTACCGAAATATTTCAGCTCTTTGGACATTTGGGAACTTGGTATAGCAGAGGCTAAACAATGTCACCAAAGACGAAAGATTTGATAAACTACTGGCATTTTTGGGTTCTAGACCCATCACACTGTTAGGGCCATTAAAAGGCCATCAGCGTCCAGTTATAACCACCGATAGAAATTCTTTATAAACCTTCATGTGTTAACGCTTATGACTACATACACTTTCACTGCGTCTTACTGAAGGTAATTCTCGCGAATTTAGTGGTTACTACAATTAGATTGGTGAATCACATGATACGAAGGTGTTTCGAAGCGTCACGTTCTTTGTGGATATATATATATATATATATATATATATATATATATATATATATATATATATATATATATATATATACACAAGATTTCTATACTTTTCATATTAACTTGTCGATTATTGGGTAAACAGCATACATACCTCAACGTATATATATTGAACCAGTCAACCTGACCCGCCTCCACTGTAATTGCAACGTAGGAATCAGGCGACGCTCGGCAACTGAATGCGAAAGTGAAACTACTTGGTTACGATAGTTGGGGGGACGCTTCCCTTGGCTGGTTTGGCGTGGCAACTCACGTGCTTCAGTGAACCGTAGGAGATTCTTCCGGCATTATGAGAAGCCGCATTATGCCTCTGTAATACTGCTGGTTCATGTAAGTTGGAATGAAAGTGGTAAGGTTTTAAGCTTGCATTGCTCCCCTCTAGTACCGCAAAGGTTCAGGCAGAAAATATGTATATTACTGTGTGGTGGAGGGGATTGACGATTGGCGCGGCGAATATGGTGGGTTCGCTGAACGTACATAAACGATTTTTCTGTGTTTCGTGGTATTTTCAGATATGAGTAACGGTACTTAATGTATATTTGTTCCTTGCACCATCATAACGTAGAAATAGCCTACCCAAGCCAGGGGCAACGGACTTCCTGTGTAACATTAGCCTTATTGTTGTCATTTTATTGTGCAGTTCAACACTGCATTCCATGCCTACCCGGACCTGCTGGTCGTAACTAGCACAGCACAGCTGAAGCGGACGTGGACTAAGTGCTAATTTGGGTTATAACTAGGGCAAGAATGTTGAATGAAACACTGGTAACATATGACTTGGTTTGTGAGCGATGTTTTGTGTCGCTAGCTGGGTTGACTTAGCTCCACATCTGAATCGTTGCATAAATTAAACGTAAATCGACATAAAAATCTGATGGCAGGTTGATCCTTGTGAATACGGTGTCAACTGCAACATTCCACCATATTCATGTATAAATTTAGTCACTCCAGCCACCATCGTTGAACGAAGATCAGCTCCGCTAACGTTTTAGTAATTATCAGCTTGGCACACATTGACGTCGCTGACTGGCCTCTTAGAAAAGTCTATAAAGAGCCTCTGGTTTATCACCGACAATGGGAGAGCCAAACAGGGAACCCGATACCACAAACAGCTTCAAAAAAAAAGAGGAAGATTTTGCGACATAATAGACTCCAGCCTGGATGAGTACTAGCTTATTTCTACTTTATGATTTTTGTCTGCTAGGTCAGTACATCAACGACTGGGGCTTTTTCGCATAATCGTTAAGTTAAAGTAATGGTCAAATAAAAGTCAGGTGCCAGGAGTTAAAGATGTGGTAAGATGTCATGCGCATCACCTTTTTTCAACATTGGAAAAACCCTTAATCTGCCCTTTTTACCCGCACGAAGTTAAGAAGCAGGGTATTCTTGGGGGGAAGCAGTACCAACCAGTTTTCCCCACGAATAATAAAAATGCCAAACTTAGCGCTAAGGTATCTAATTCGTCCTTCGCTGGCCAGTTGCTTGTGTTCGAAAGTAAGAAGTGGTAATGGTGGTACTGCAGAAGAAGTGCTTGTCATTAGAGAGAAAGTGAGGAATATAGGGCGAGCGGTCAAACATAGGTCCTCCTCCAGGTGTTCCCAAGATCTACATTCTGCCCAATTATGTGGACGTCACCCGCGTCTGAATTGCAGTAACCTCAGAATTGCGCATAAGTAGCTTCTCGTTTGTGCAGTTCCTAGTTGCTCTTATTATTATTAATTTTTTAGATGTATGAACAGTAAGAAAGTTTAATAGCAAGTAATACCAAGATATTTTTTCGGTTCTGATAATTGTCACCTTAAGTGAGGTAAAACAGATATCGACTTTCGTGTTCATGGATCATTCCTGGTGCTGCTACTATATAACCTAGGTACACAACAGCAAGGCTGTGTGCTCGCCATCTGTATTACATCGATTTTTGTTTTTGTTTTCCCTTCTGGTAACCGAGCTCTTCTTAACTATACTTAGTCTCTGCTATTATGCTGGTACTTCTACCACTACTACTGCTATTGTACTACTTCCACCAGCATCTACCACCAGCAGAACTACTGCTACTAGTACCACATATAACAAAGGCCACGAATGCTGTGTATTCTTTGAATTACTGTATCTTGAACGCCTGGAGGTGATCAGGATTTTCGTTAGATTACATAATGATCCTGACAGTCGATAAGGCCTAAAGCCCAGATAACTGCCACAGAGCTTGTCTTACAAAGTGTCTGTTCACTCAGGCACACCAGACCTATGCTAGTAATAGCACATTGGAGAAAGGGCCGTTATTAACAAGATTCCGGACTGGGGTTGGACTTGGCGAATCTTGCACACAAACACACATCATACATCTGGAGCTACGTACCGTAACTAACAACTCATTAATGAGAGTTTGCAGGTGTTTTTCTATAAATTATCTATACACCTATTTTTACCACAATCAGTGAGTTTATCTTCCGCCGCCACAAACAACCTGGAAGGAACACAATGGTGTGTTGTTTGAATTCCTTTTTAAAGTGTTGACCTGAATCTGAGTTGCTGATCATTAAAAGAAACGTAAATAATTTTCCAGTAGCTTGTAGATAATTTCCCCCAGCTTCGTACATAAACGTTTTCAAGCTCCAAACTATTTACCTGAAGATGACCCTCAAATGATCATATATATATATATATATATATATATATATATATATATATATATATATATATATATATATATATATAAGTTGAGCAATACATAAAAAATGTTCCATGACTGAAAGAGCGATTGTTCGGGGGTAAAACATTTTCTTATCCAGCACCAGTAGTAGAGAAAGTAAGTGCTCAGTTTAGAGGAAGAAGTTGAGGTTTGCGAGTATGGAAGGTAAAATAAGGTAAGAGACGGCGTGTCGGGTTTGTGAACTGATGCCCCAACAGTTATAATATGATAGGCTCCATAATCCTTACTTGAGAGTCCCTAACCATGATGGCCGGGCTAACGTATACCGTTCACGGCATTTTGCCTTCTGAATTCGTTATTCGTTATGTGGCAAGGACGAGCCATCTAAGAGCCAGACCACTGGCAATAAAAATCACCCATTATGTTGTAGCGTAGATGTTACTTTTAATTCTTGATAGTGAGTAATCGTTTTCTTTTAGGCGATGGTGTGGTTAGAAGAGGCGTTCGCTGGCGGCGCCAGGATCAACTGATGTCTGCCGAGAGTACACACCAAATAACACAGGAATTACAGGAATTTGATAAGGGAAGTAACACATCTGAAGAATCACCGACAGTAACTGAAATAAGTCATCAGTTGCACCAGAAAGCACAGTTGTTGAGTGAGAGGAGCAAATCACTGCCGCAAGTCTTTTTCGATAGGCGCAATCTTCCACCTCAGCCGTTGCAGGTGTTTGATGGGAGAAGCGACTCAGGACGCCATAACCCAATCCTTTTCCGTAATGAACCACTCCCGCCTGACGTCCCTAGTGGCAAATGGCGTAGGCTGGTGAGAACGCTCTTGCAGGACGCTGCCACGTTCCTCTCTGCCAGGCGCACGCCGCAACGTTTCATTGCATGGCTCTCTAGTGCGCAGGAAGACGGTGACGGGAATCTCCACCAAGTAGATATGTCCGGCAGGAGAAGAAATGACATCGCTAGACAGCTTCCTGATCCATGGTATTCGGTTGACACATGGATGGGGGCTTTTCAATCGAGCTTCAAGAGAGACATGGTTCTGAACGCGGGGAAGTTAGGCGCCATCTTTCTTCTCTATTACCTTGCTCCCGACGTCCTCGTATGGATTAATGATAATTTTGGATTGGGATAAAAGAATTTTTTAATGCTAGCTTCAGTGTTTGTTACATGCAATGAATCTTCTTCAAATTCTGCAAAGTACTTATGTGTTCTCTGAAGCTACAGAAGTGCCAAACTATTGTGTATTTATATAATTATATTATTAAAGTGTTCTGGTGACTTAAAAGCAAAAACGAGAAGAAACTATAATAAAAGGGTCATACAAGATACTTTATAGAAAGACGACTACATTACAGTTTTCGACAAAAGGATATTGGAGCTTTAGGAAGGAAATAGACTACAGATCTTAGTGCTGATAGTCGTTATGGACATAAACATCGCTAATCGCTGGTCTCGGACTGCTTATTCCAAGGTTAGTGGGAGTACACAAAAGTCACTTATATGCTACTGAAATTTTGGTATTTCCTCACTTACATCATCTGATTTCATATCTTTTTCTCTCCACAAAGACGACTGCTTACTCTTAGATATTAAGACTTTCCTGACATTGTTAACCATAATATCAAGAATATATTAAATCAATAACATACTTGTAACTCCTTACATATCCAGGGCTTAAGAAATATACTTGAATAAAGCGACAAAAAGGAAATGCTTCGCCATGAATTTTGTCAAAGATGCAGTGAGGTTGCAAGAAACTGGACGTGTATGTATATACATTTGTATGTGAGTGGGTTTTGGTCATTCGTGTGTTTCCTTGGGCTACCTCGCTAACGCGGGAGACAGCGACAGTATATATATATATATATATATATATATATATATATATATATATATATATATATATATACTCTTTCCCAAAACATTACTTTGATATGCACAGACTAAAATGTAATACAAATCTGTGGTAAAAGTAAAGCATCTGAGAACTAAAGCTGGGCGCGATTTTTTTTATATGTGGAAGGTAAAGTAACATCATGGTAAGGAGGATAAAATCATAATTTTCTCATTGGGTGATTTTAGTGTGAAGTTAATGATTCTGAAGATTTCATACCTCTCCTTGAAATTTAATCATATAGGGGTAATTCCTGACTAAACTATTTTATCAAAATTCAGGTCCATGCCATCGAAAAACATTTGCTAGGATAGTACGTAAGTGTACGAGAGTAAAGCTTAGTCAGCCCAATATATTGAAGGTCCATTTTCTCTCTAACCAGAATATAGTGTAGCGGGTATGTAATCGAAAACGGAGAGCATCCAAGATGGACGGAGCGACTGCACGGAAGACAATATCTGAAGTAAATTTGATGGATTATGAAGAATTCATCAAAGTTTTCGGCAATGTAATTGAACACTGCTTGCTGTGTGCTGCTGCAGTTTGGCGATATCGGCCGTTTAAGAGTGTGAAACACCTGTATGAAGAGATCTGCACATTTGTTGACCAGCTTCCTGGATCAGGTATGTTAGATATCTGAATTTGTTGCCATAAGAAATACATGTAGATGGCATGTTCTTTAATGCAAAGGTAGAACATGTACTTTTACATGCAGCATCTTGTTGAATGTTGATGGTTTTGTGTAAAGGAAGGTAAACGTAGAGATCACTTTAAAACGGTACCCCAGTTAACCTTGAGTGCCGCGTCTTTTTTTTTTTTTTTTTGTCCATATAGGTATTCTGCATGTCGTTATATCATAGGAGACTGAGATCCGTATTGAACTTTACCAACTGTTCAAAGTGATCTGGTAAAATTTCACAAACTTTGTAATTTTATTTTACCCTGATGGTATTTTACTTGACATCGAGGCAGTGGAGTACACGTCTTTTCCTGTAACCTGTTTCATTCTTTAGCGGAGTGTTATATATATATATATATATATATATATATATATATATATATATATATATATATATATATATATATATATATATATATTTCACTCAGTGGCAGTACAGCCATTTAAAAAACATAACGTAGTAACTTGAAGAATAACTTGTTTGTTATTGAGCATAACGAGAGGTTCTGTAATCTTGCCTGGCGTTTTGCCAAGCGCGTAATACATGACCTCTTTTAGCAGGTTAATCAAACTACTTAAGAGGATGAAACTTCGAGTTTCTTATTAGAATTTGGAGGAGCAGGTGTCACTTTATGACCTCCTTTTCAACGGAAATATCAACATGAGTGGTTTAGATTGTGCACACTCCTGTGGCGTAGACCCGCGATAACTAGGCTAGGGTAGGACTACAGCCGTAAGTGTTATTTCTGACCGGGATTGTACGTCATCGATTTGGTCTAGTGTCTTTTAAAGTTTCAAGTCAGATGCCGCTTCATCAATACCCATCATCCTCCGTATTCTATGGTCGTGTCGTAATGCTTTGAGGCTTAAGTTTGGTCGTTGAAATGGGATGGTTTAGGCCTATTGATTGCGGTCACTCAGGTCGTCAGCGTTGTCGTTATAACCACCAGTCGAAAAGTCTTGAATACTGTTGTTCAGTTATTGAAATAATTTCATACCCAAACGTGCTTATAATGTCCTTGTTAAGGTCAGATTTTTTTTTTTTTTGTTTACTGCCTTACCTTGGAGGAGAGCAAATAATTGAGTCATTGCAGACTTAGATATGCTAAGTATTGTTAACCTTCAAGATGACTGCCAGTATTTTTCCCCACTTTCAATATGCTTGATGTCATCCTCAGGTACTGTTTTATTAATGTAATTCAGAATGTAAGTAGAATATGGAATGACAATAATTTTCTTAATATGTGTCCACTTGAAATACGACTGTCTCTCATTTGTACAGGGAATCTCATGTAATCATATGTGTATGTACTACATCGAGGTGGTTAAGAACGATCGGGGTATTTCATGAGCGTTTAAGATTAGGGTAGGTTAGGTTAAGGATATATGTCCTGATTCTTCTATTCCTAGTTTTTACCGAATGCTGCCTTGAAAAAAAAAAGATATCCTGTGCCTATTCTTACATGTAGAACGCGTAGAGATGCATTTAATCAGTGTTTTTGCTTACCAACAGCTAGGACTAGTTGGGTAGTAGTGGTCATAGTTTCGTCAAAACTAATTGTATCATCTAGGTTAGTAGCTGCCAACCGTAGCTCATGCATACATGCACCTGCGAGGCAGATGCACAAGTGATAAGGTAGGCGGGAGCCTCGCAAGGTTAGCAGCTCTCAGAAACATTGGTGGAGGCGATGCTACATTTTTTTTTTTCTTCGTTCAACTTCATGATTAATTCATGTTTGAGACGGTGACCTCCGCTACCCAACCTTCGGTGTAATTATGTTATTCACAAGCTTTCGTTGTTCACATTATGGAACAACTGTCAACCGAATGGAAATTTCTTTAGTGTCGAATCATTGGGTTCACTTAACATTAGCTCTCTCCCTCATTATCCCTCACCGGACAGCAAACACCGCCCCGCCAAACGCACTCAAACAAACGCGTCAGTTCCCGTTTATATTCTGGACATCCCCCATCCTGACAACTTCGTAAACACCGACTTACAACAACCCAAGACTCTTAATTTTCACGATGCAACTACCAGGGCCACATATACACATATTTATGATCTGTGGTCCCGGCCGGTAGACCTGAGCAGTTCCATGAGCACCAGGCCCCACAGACCTTTCCTTGGTTTACTGTCTACTGACAGCACGTCGGCCCCGGTATATCACATCGTTCTAATTCATTCTATTTCTTGCACGCCTCCAACACTCCTGTATGTTCAGGACCCGATCGCTCAGAATCTTTTTCACTCCATCCTTCCACCTCCAATTTGGTCTCCCACTTCTTGTTCCTTCCACCTCTGAGACACGTATCCTCTTTGTCAATCTTTCCTCACTCATTCTCTCCATATGTCCAAACCATTTCTTGGTAATCATTTCATATGTTACACCTTACATGTAACTGTAGTTGATTCTGCTTTTGGAAATGGATTTTTATGATACACAAAACATACCTTTCATTGTGTAGAATATTGTACTCGATGTGATATTTTTGAGACGCTTAACAAAATCTTATATTTTTTTTTTTTTTTTGCTTTGTCGCTGTCTCCCGCATTTGCGAGGTAGCGATCTTATATATATATATATATATATATATATATATATATATATATATATATATATATATATATATATATATATAAGCTTATAAACACTTAAACTGAATTTATGATATACCTCATTGGTGGCCACCTGTGAAACTGCTTTGTAGTAATGGAGTGTATTGCAAGGTTTAACTTATGGTATATTCCCCAGGTCGTGAGGGTATACTTCGCAGCCATCCCGACCTCGCTGGGCGCGTGGCCATGCAGGGCCAGCTGACGGCAGAGTCCACCAGGGAGCAACGGACGGCGGGCATGGCCGACCTGACACCACAGGAGAGGGACCATCTTCTCCAGATGAACAAACGGTGAGTTGCGTTACTGAATGGAACCCTGGACTACCTGTGTGGCAGCCTGGTAGCCTAACAGGTCACGGTGGTCTGAAACCACGTGTTTTCCTTGCTCATCGTGGCCTGAGGGTTAGGCTTCCTGGCTGCCACACACACATGGTCCGCGGTTCAGTTCTCGGGTATAGTGGTAAATAGTTTACATCATATGTACATGATCCTAGGGTGGCTCAAGTATTAGTAGCTTCTCATCTCACTGGCACGTCCCCGTAAGTTTGTGCAATGTCTTGAGGTTAGTTGGAATTAAGATCCTTTGTTGGAATCAAGATTCTTTTCACATGACCACCCTTACACACACACACACACACACACACACGCAGAGAGAGAGAGAGAGAGAGAGAGAGAGAGAGAGAGAGAGAGAGAGAGAGAGAGAGAGAGTGCTCCTTTTTAAGAGATAAGGTTTCACGAGTGTAGAACTCCTGTCCTCTGATGTAGAGTTTACAGAACACTTGTACTCCACGCTGTGCAGTAATTCTTTCGCCCCTTTCGTTTGAAATCTCTGCCTTCAGCACTTCAGTGACGCGTGTGTGATTCATTTTTTTTTTTTACCTGTTGATCATGTCCCATACGTTTCCATTTGTCATAAGGTTGCAAGCTGAGTCTGTTACTGCTTTTTTTATAGCTACTGCTTTAGAACGCTCAGTTGCTTTCACGCTTCCAACGTTTGATTATGTATAACCTCATAGTTCTTGTGCTGGTAAGTCTTCCGTTTCTGCTGCTGTCGGTACTCACCTGTCTGTCATTCGCTTAAATCTAAAGTGTCCCAACTATGCGTAAAGTTTTGGAAGGAGACTCAGGTTGCAGGTCTGCATGTTAGTCTTTAAGATAATCAGGCTTACCTATGCTTACTGCCTTAAGGAGTTAAGATTTGGGATTCCAGCGGTGCAGAAGAGGGTACCTCTAACTGCAGCTCACTCTCCTCAGCCAGACAACAAGGCAGTAACATTAGCTCCCTTAATTTCATGCCTCTAGCTACCGCGAGAAGTTCGGTTTCCCATTCGTGATCTGCGCACGGCTGAACAGGAAGGACGTCATCTTGGAGAGTCTGGAGGTCCGCCTCGACAACCCCGCCGAGGTGGAGCTGGAGAAGGGCATCGCGGAGGTCAAGAAGATCTGTCAACTGCGCCTCTCAGACCTGTTGGAGTCCGAAGCGGTCAACTGTAGACTGTAAACTTGGCCATCCCATCAAGTGAAGGGTGCTTGGGCGGTGCCATGTTTATCTTGCGTTATCTTTAAACTTTATATAAGCATGGAAGGTGTTAGTACATATTAGCTATAAGCTATTTTAGAACTGTATAGATGATCACATAATGTTTACTTGAAGCTGTTTATTATGGCTTTCTGTAGGTGTGGCAATATGACCTGGTAGGAAATACTGCATCTCTTTATGTTGGGCTCCAACATTGTCTGGCCTTTATTGATGTACGTCAGACGGGTATGATATTTTAAGCCTTTTTAATATATGCTAAGTATAATACACCGGGTATTTTGTATACACCAAAGTAACGTGTGGCTGTGATTTTTTTGGGAAGCATTTGAGCACCTGCTGTATAATATGAGTGAATTTGCTTCCCTTGGGATTAACATTTGCTTGACAAAACAGGCGAGGATGGCTTACATCCTTCACCGAAGCTGCTTGAGCGTGTCTTGTTCTCCGTGATGATGTCTGGTGCTGACTAGAACAGCTTATCGCAATGTCACCTCAGCCTCTGGCGTCTAGGGTTTAGTAGGATCTGATTTTCAGGATGAAAGGGAACAACAACAAACGTGCATGGATTGATTTAGCAATTCATTGGTCCTGCAGGAGCCAAGGATATATATTGGAAGGCGTTGACGTCGCTAGGGTTGGTGTGAGGGCTCAGCTTGTGGTACAGTTGCCAGGGTGTCAAGAGGATTGAGAGTTGTGGGTGCTTGAGGTTCAGTGTGAGGCTGTCTTAACACGACCAGCTCTGCTTAGCACGGGCGTTGCAGAGCATCGGGTGCCGAAGGTCCTTGATAGTGCTCGTGAGTCGCGTTGTGCTGACCGTCTTGACGTGCACGTAGATAGTGGTGGCATCAGGCGCGCCCCGTCGGGCTCCTTAAGTATTCGGTTGCCTGTTTTGTTTCCAGTAGACGCTTGCGACCCTGTCTTTCGTAGGTAGGAAGTCAGCCATATTATTCGTTCTCACACTTCATAGATATTAGGTCATCATTTCTTCCTTTGTCTCACTGGGGAGGAACCTTCACAGTCAGGGGCTACGTAATAACAAGAACCATTTCGACAGTACCAACCTGGCTACCAATCAATTTTTTTTTTGACGAGGAAGGGATTGAGGGGAGGCTAAAGTATTCGAACCGATCGCACATTAGCACAAATTCGGCTTTTTTCCCCCTTTTACCAGATCTGCTGTTCAAAAGGGCCTGATCAGATCTCTTTAACTTTTACAAATGTCCGAATGCATAGGTGGAACACAACGAATGACAATACGAGGGTATGTCCGTTTGATAGTTTGATTCAGTTTTAATATAATTGGTCATACTCTCATTTGTAGTGATTCCATTCACATGTCATACATAATTGTATTCACTAGGTAATTTGTTATTGAGTTCAGTAGAGTTATCAAAGACCTTCCCATCCTGACGTCCGTTTTCTTTGTCTTTTTGGAACGGACACCCCCTTTTTTTTTAATCCATTTCTCGTAAAGTTGGATCACCCCTTTGAACGCTCTAACTTATGCCACATAAGTTGCACCAAAATCTTATTAAAAAAACATTGGTATAGGAACGTTTTATAAAAAAACATTGGTATAGGAACGTTTTTTTGATAAAAATCACTTGGAGGAATGTTTTCAGAAAATATATAGTTATGGCTATTGTAATGCTATAGAAGTAATAGATATGGTAAGTAGTTTTGATTATGTATTTATAACTTACTGGTCCACTTTTCGCTCATATCATTTTTGGATTTTGATAATCAGTGACGCTGCAGTGATTTAGTGTTTAATTTGACAAAATACTTAAACTTAACATATTGACCAATTTTACCTAGGATTGCATATAAATACTGATATTGACATTAGATACAAAATTATATAGTTTCTCCTCAAGCCAGTAAGATGATGTTTCCATAAAAACTAAGTATATTAAACTTTTCATTTTCAATTATATTCATAATCTTGAGTAATTTTGGGAAAAGGTCAAGCAATATAATAGTTAGGCATACAAATGCATTCTCTCTTGAGAGAATCAGAGAAAACGGAGATAATAGAGGTTTTAAGGGTGACTACTGTAAAGTTTCGCGCACCGTTATGTGTATAGAATTATTGCAACAGGTTAGTAGTAATGATTTACTTTGGATACCTTAGCCGAGTATAATTGAACGTTCTCTAAAATGACCGCTGCAGGTGGAATACAGTTTTAACTCGCGGATCCACCGATATTATTTTCGTTGATACTTTTAAGTAATCGAAACCCACATTGTAGCGAACAGAAAGACGGGTATGGTGTTTGGAGACGATGTTGAATTTGGTACTCTCGTTGATGGTGATAGACAGTTACGAGACGCTGTGGCCTTCTTACACTGGTTATGAATTTTAGAGTTTTGAGCTATCCTGGGAGCTCTACTTAACATGTTTATTTTCTGTTTCGCGTAGTATAAAAAGGAAGGAACTCGTAGTATATGTATATAAAAAAAGGTTCCATTTGTTGTTCTTAAATCATCGGGGGCTTTTAGTATGTGGTATTGTAAGCAAAACTAAAGTTTATAAGAGTATTAGATTTGATATTGAAAAATTCTAAAGTTTTTGCTATATTTGAACAATAATTTACATCAAAATACATGAAAGTTTTCCCAAGCCGGAAGCTTTCAGCGTAGGTTATCCTAGCTCACACTATATGCTGCTGGCCTGATATATATAGGAACTCACCCGTCTTGACTCCCGTTCCCAGCAACAACCATAGCCCAGAACCTCACCCTTCACATTCACCTTAACCTGTGGTACTCGCCCTCATTCCCCAGCGTTCCTCCTCCCTCAGTATTCCCCTTTCCCAAATAGCAGTGGACTTCATCCTCACCTTGTCGGTTCCCTTCTCCCTTTGAGCCATCCTCATCTCTCCTACGACCGTGGTCTTCCAGCCTCACTCTGTCACCTCCTTGATGTAAGTCGGCTTTTAACATGGGAGTAATGGAAGATGTTGATGATGAACTGTTTAATCATCATGACGAACATATCCCAGCATTAGCATATCAGGAATGCCCTGGTGGACGTACCCAAATAGATACCAGACGAAGATGAAGCGAGTGTACCGATAAGAAGCTTGATAGATTATCTACTTGCAGCACCAGGGGAATTAAACAAACGTGCTTGGAATGACTGTGGGAGGATACAGAGGAAGACTGTGACTCATGGTTGAAGTCAGAACCTGATGAACCTCAGGTGGGTAGCTGCACAAGACTGAGTGGCGACACAGAGAGAAATATTGTGATTCAGTAAGCAAGACGTGATGTGAGCGCTTCAACGCTAGACCCGCCAGTACGGCATGATTTTCCTCTTTGGTACTCGTAGGTAGGTGTCGTCGGAGGTACTCTTAGGTAAGTAGGTGCTGTCGTAGGTACTCGTAGGTAGGTAGGTGCTGTCGTAGGTAGGTAGGTACTGTCGTAGGTACTCGTAGGTAGGTAGGTGCTGTCGTAGGTAGGTAGGTGCTGTCGTAGGTAGGTAGGTACTGTCGTAGGTACTCGTAGGTAGGTAGGTGCTCCCCACGATACCAATGATCCCCCAGGTTTACATCTGTCAGGTCCTCCTCCCTCGGCAGACGCACACCCACCCCCACCTCCCTCACTGCGCGACAGCCGGCCTCCAGCAGGTGAAGGAGACAAATGAACCGCGAGTATAAACCTTACAAAAACTGGCTTCTGCTGACCTGCTGTACGGTAGCACCAGCCGTGCTCTGCGGAATAGCTTAGTTGGCGTCTTTCTCTTGTATTTTTTTTTTTATTTCGTAGCAGTTGTTGTTCCTTGGATGACATATGATCCATCCAGTATGGTATTTGGTGAACTAGGAGCGAATCAACTTGATGCCCTGGTACCGGAGGGAGATGGGTGCTCCGTGGGGTAGTAATGTTGTGGTTGAGTGTGGTGTTAGCAGATGTCGTTGTCTAGGCCATACGTGGGTAGTCGGGGTGAGTTAAGGGGCGGTTGGGAGTTTGTTCTCACGAGGCAGGTCGTGATGAGGTCAGTGGCGAAGTCTTCTTATGTCTCTCTGGTGGTTACGCCTGTACGACCTTTGAGCACGCTGGTACGACCCTTGAGCACGCTGGTACGACCCTTGAGCACGCCCGTACGACCCAACAGCGCGCCGGTTACGACCTATCAGCACGACGGTAAACGACCCACAGGAACGCTGACTGGCGTGACCTGTCGCCTGATTCGTCAGCGTCAGGTCAGAGGTCATACTATGGAACCCCAGGGTCGTAAAGCTTGAGCACGCGGGTGTCAGTCAAGCCTCCTTCCTCTCTTATGGCAACAGGTCAAGGGTCGGTGGCGGAGGCCGGCCACTTTAACGCAGTGACGTAGAAATTGATGTTGGGATTTTGTTGCATTTGAGGAAGTACCTCTCTCTCTCTCTCTCTCTCTCTCTCTCTCTCTCTCTCTCTCTCTCTCTCTCTCTCTCTCTCGTTAATATATTTTTTTAAATTTTCCAAAAGAAGGAACAGAGGGGGCCAGGTGAGGATATTCCAAAAAAGGCCCAGTCCTCTGTTCCTGACGCTACCTCGCTAATGCGGGAAATGGCGAATAGTTTAAAATATAGGTATGTATATTTGCGTGTGTGGACGTGTGTATGTACATGTGTATGGGGGGGGTTGGGCCATTTCTTTCGTCTGTTTCCTTGCGCTACCTC
Organism: Panulirus ornatus; assembly: GCF_036320965.1. Classification (NCBI taxonomy): domain Eukaryota; kingdom Metazoa; phylum Arthropoda; class Malacostraca; order Decapoda; family Palinuridae; genus Panulirus; species Panulirus ornatus. The sequence goes on from NC_092276.1 coordinate 3,287,438, forward strand.
GCAAACGCGGGAGACAGCGACAAAGTATAAAAAAAAAAAAAAAAAAAAAAAAAAATATATATATATATATATATATATATATATATATATATATATATATATATATATATATATATATATACAGTATGTATGAGTGTGTAAGAGAGTAATTGATCCAGGTATTTTCGCGCCTTTTTTTTTTTTTTTTTCTTTAAACGTCCATAGCAGAAGACACCGCTGGCTAGATAAGAACGGGGAACTCACGGGGTTGAGCCGCATGAATAATGTCCTGGCCACGATCCCTGAGTGGCCAGACGAACAGCAGACGCGCGCGCGCGCGCGCGTAAGTCCTCGAAAACAGATAAATCTTCCATGGCAGCGATCTGGTCGGCTGTGAACCTTCCCCCCCTCCCTCACCCCACCTCCACCCCCCTGAACGCTGGGGACGTTTGGACAGGACGCGACGGACGGACGGACGTGGCGTGGGGTGGTGTTATGCCAGTCCCGGGACATGTCCGGCAGTCTGTCTGTCTGGCTTATCCCAGGTGATTAGACGAGAAAGACGATGATCGTTCACTTCTGGACTGAACCAGAGAAATGAAGGTACATAGGAACGAGTTGTTTGCGTCGTGTTTGGACGAGGCCTGTCTGGTGTGTACTAAGTGGGGGGGGGGGAGGTTAACTATCACTGGAAAAACATCGGTCTTTGTGCAACGCCTTTGGAGCGTTGATAGACGTTGTTGCCGTTGCTTTTTCTGTTTCTTGAAGCCGAGATGACGGGGGCAATTATGTGCCCAACTTATGGCCGTCTGGGACCCGGAGCTACATAATATACGACGCGAGTCTACCTGAGGTGCCCAAGGATTGGATCATCCATGATGAGAGGATGAACAGCGGGATTCAAAAGTGGACCTGTGCGATTCGCATTCAGTTACGCCAGTCGGTAACAGCACATCTAATGGCGTATCTTCCAGCAATCCTGGAAATCTTGTGGCGTGCCCGAAAGGACAGAATATCGCAAGATTAGAAAAGGCAACGTCGACAGAAAAAGGAGGTAGAGAGAGAAATAGAAAGAGAAGAAACGGAATTGTGGGAAAAAAAAAATTGAGGATGGTGGCAGCAGAGGGAAGGGAGGTGATGGAGAAGGAAGGGAGTGGTAGGGGAGAGAAAGGTAATGTACGGGAAGGTAAAGCTGGTGGGAGGTGAGGTGGGGTGGAGGGGGAGGTCGAGGGGAGAGCCAATACCGAAGACCACGAGCGAAATCTGTACATATAAAGGGGATGTAACCCAGTGTCTCGGCTCATTACTCCCGCGATCTCAGTAGTGGGGTTTGTGGGTGCAGTGGTAGAGGGCGGAACTCAGCAGGAGCGAATTGAAGGTTTACGCCGGCGATGGCACACATCTGTGTCCACCAGGGATCATCTGAAATTAGTAAAGGTTGGTCAGAAATGATATATGACTCGCAGGCACATGCTGGTATATGCCAGGGGATCGTGTTAGGCGAGGAGGACTGAGGTTTAACAGGAAGGGACAAGGGGTAGGGAACAGGAGATGAGGATTTCCCCCAAACATGGCCACTGTCCTCAGCCACTGGACACCCGTGACAAGACGTCGTAATTTACTCCTATCGGACGGAGGGGACAACGCCCTCCCCACCCGCTGGATTAAGCGCCACAAACGAGCTGTAGGTGTTGGGATATTGATGAGGTGGACGCGTTTCTGTTGCGAGGTAAGGCGCGTTAGTGGGGGAAGAGAGAGAAGGGGGGGAGAGCGCTGGTGACTGGTAAGTAGGGGTATGTGGTGATGGATGTCTGGCTGGAGTTAATGTGAGGCGACTTAATGAATTAGCAGAAGCAAGGGTCAACAAGGACAAGGGATTCCCCACGTTGAATGATGATGCTCTTGGTGTGGCATCATCAGTACGGGAGGGAACCCAGGTGATTAACTGCAAGTTTTTGTTTCTCGTAATTCCAGTGCTGATGATGGTGATGTTGATGCTGATGATGATGATAGTGATGATGATGATGATAGTGTGGCATCCTCACTGCAGTTTCCCGTCACCGCTTCTGTTTGCTGCATCTTCTCTGCAGCTTCCTGTGCCACTGCTGCCGTACCCTCTCACTGCAGTTTCTCCTGCCACTACCGCTGTTACTGCTACTACTGCTGGTACGGCTTTTGCTCCTACTGACTATCATATCTAATATTTACAACGACTTAACATTTTTTCTGCTTTGGTACACCTTACTGTCGCTGTAACCCTGCTGGTGCCTCTGCTGGTTGTACTTGTCACTGTTGCTATTAGAACTAACACGTCTCCTGGTGTGGATACCATTGCTCGGATTATTTATAACACTTGTGGTGTCACTACCATCACTACTATTTCCCACTTTCTCACGTTAATACAATAGCGTTGTCCCCACTACTAGTATGGACTGCACTGATAGACATTCAATTGTAACTTTTATGACGCTTATTTATTCTTTGGCGAGATATGTATATATATATATATATATATATATATATATATATATATATATATATATATATATATATATATATACTTGCATATATATATGCTAATATGTCTCGTATTTTCTTTTTATGATTCGATGTATTATCAACGTGATATGGTCACGTGTACTGATGTTGATGCTAATTCGTGTTAGTTTGATCCGGTCTGTTGAAATCACACATATTGGCGATTTACGAAAGGGTGGGGGGGGGGGGGACGGATGCTGGGGTTGTCCCCCTGCCATAGATTGCTACTCTCATCTCTCTCTCTCTCTCTCTCTCTCTCTCTCTCTCTCTCTCTCTCTCTCTCTCTCTCTCTCTCTCTCTCAAGTGATCACGTATAACCGAAGCCGAGGTCTCGGGACGTGGAGAGTGCTCCCCTCATACGGCTGTTCAGCTGCACACCAGAAGGGGACCACCACGCGTGTGCTGCACTCACATGCTGGGGGAGTCCGCCCCTGAGGGTTGATCATGCCCCGGGAGAGAGAGAGAGAGAGAGAGAGAGAGAGAGAGAGAGAGAGAGAGAGAGAGAGAGAGAGAGAGAGAGTGTACCGACTGTGAGTACCTCAGACGAGATTTTTGCCAGTAGGCAGGTCTGGTGCAGCATAACGATAGCAGTTGAACACACGACGGTACGACCCTTCAGCACGACGGTACGACCTTTGAGCACGAAGGTACGACCCTTGAGCACGACGGTGCGACCCTTGAGCACGACTTTACGACCCAAGAACACGGTGGTGTGGCAGATGAGCTTCGTGCGATGATGGTGACGACCCCTGGTGAGCACGAATGTACGACTCTTAGAGCACGGCAGAACTAACACTGAACACGGTGGTACGACCCTCGAACACGGTGGTACGACCCTTGAACACGGCGATACGACCCTCGAACACGCCCTCGAACACGGTGATACGACCCTCGAACACAATGTTACGATCCTCGAACAAGGTGGCAGGACCCTCGAACAATTCGGTACGACCCTCGAACACGGCGGGAGACCCTCAAACACTTCGGTACGACCCTCGAACACGGTGGTACGACCCTCGAACACGGTGGTACGACCCTCGAACACGGCGGTACGACCCTCGAACACGGTGGTACGACCCTCTAACACGGCGGTACAACCCTCGAACACGGCGGCACGACCCCTTGAAGAGGAGGAAGAGGAAGAAGACTAGTTCTCAAGGGATCAGGAGAATGACAAATGTTATTGTCATAGATGGTAATTGGGAAATGTGGAAACAACGATTAATCAGAATGCTCTCTCTCTCTCTCTCTCTCTCTCTCTCTCTCTCTCTCTCTCTCTCTCTCTCTCTCTCTCTCTCTCTCTCTCTCTCTCTCCGAGCGGGTTATCAGATAAGCGTAACGATCAATTCATCTCCGTCCAGACGCTCCATGTGGGAATATTCATGACGGGGGGGTTAGACAGACACCCCCTTTTCCGTGGGACCCCAACGACAGAAGTATGTTCTCTGGCCATGAGTCTGTCTATTAGCATTATCTCCATCTCCCGTTTTCTCTAGGGTGGTTCAGGTACGAACGGCGTCGTAGATCACTCGTACACACACACACACACACACACACACACACACACACACACACTCGGGAGCCAAGTATGTTAAAAGTGAGATTGGGTGTTTGTAAGACAGAATATTTTGAGTTTGTGTCTGAGGGAAGATAAGAGGATGGATTGTACGATGAGTGGGGTTAGCGTTGCTGACCACGAGCCACGCACGGGCGCGACAGGGTTCGAATCCCGGTCGCAGCAATCGTGCTCGAAGTCAGCCTTGGTGTTCATCCTGTCCTCGTGAGCATTCAGTGGCCCATACCGTCTCAGCTAATGTATATATATATATATATATATATATATATATATATATATATATATATATATATATATATATATATGTTTCCTTATACGATGCTTAAATGTTGAGTGGAATTGATCTCGTGTTCTCAGCCAAGGCATCGCCTCCTCCCAAGGCTGAGCGCCCCAGGGTTCCGCCTCTCAGCGACTCCTCTCGCCAGCGTACCATTAATCAACCAGTCGCAAGGCGGCTCCTGCGGTTTATATAATGTGGGGGAGTGACGTGAGGAGGGAGGGGAGTTGGGACGCGAGGCGCAGCGGCCGACGTACGGATGAATGGCCGTAGTTTTCGTCAGTGGATGTCTTAATCCTCTCCGTTGCTCATTTTATATATATATTCACGTAAGAGGTCATGTTTTTCCCGCCCGAGTGCGCAGACGTCAGGAACAGACGACAGCTGAGCTTTCGAAGGTAAAATCCTCCATACTTGGCTCCATCTCCCGGACCTACATTTTGAGAGTGATGATACAGGAGGAGAGGTTTTCCAACGGCCCCCGCCGCCGCTGCCCCCTAACCTTCCCAGCTCCCGCCTCTCTTCTTAGGACGCCTTTTATTTTTACGACACACAGATACGTGGGTGGGACTGGGCCGCCTCCTCTTCATTTCCCCCTTTCCAGCAGCAGCACCACCACCAGCAGCACCCTCCTCCTCTCCCCCCACGTTTGCTGTGGTGGGTGGGTCGAGTGTTGGGCAAGTCCAGACCTGTTCCCACTCCCCCCCCCCCCCCTCCCATCCTGGATATCCCACATAATCACAGGCGCGTGGCTGCTCCGGGGAAACTTACTTGGTAATTAGGCTCCTTAATTAGACCGTAATCTGCTTAACGATCGCTAAACATTTTGGATCAGTGGTGGGCAGGAGGGTTTTCCTACAATCCGGGAATTACTTTTTTCTCGCTCTCACTTACTCGATCATAAAGGTGTTAATGTATAGTTCTCTGGCTCTTAATCCTGTATTTAAAGTGCGGACGGCTAGGCAAAATACCCCCTCCCCTCCCATGTGTGTGTGTGTATATATATTTCGGAAATGCCGTACGGGTGGGTATGCTGCACCTCTTGTTACGTTCCTCGGACACTCCTGTCGTTTACTATTATTATTATTATTATTATTATTATTATTATTATTATTATTAGTATTAAAGCCTCGTTTATCTCTTGCCACTGACCCCTCGCTTCTGCCAAGGACACCGGTCGCATCGCGTGCCTCCCACTCGCATTCGGCGCCGCTTGTACGTGTGGTGTGGGGCCTGTGGACGAGGGCCTATCGCTGAGGGTAGCACAGACCCACGTTATTTGGTAGGGAGGAGAGGATGTGTCAGGGGTGTGGGGTCCCTCCGCTTCGGGGGCAGTAAAGCTCAGATTAGACTAATCGTGTGCCTGATCGGCTGATGAGTTTGGAGCCACCATCTGGCTGATTGGACGATAGACTGACTTGGAAGTAACACTATCAGGAGGATCATCAAGTCTTCCAGCTAATCGTCTCTATATTCCTCGTCGACTCAGGACACAGCCTCCCACTAGTCCCAGTACTCAAGAACATATACACAATAACTTTAGTTTTTATCCAACTCCTCGATGCCTCCCTCCCCCATCTGGTCTCCCAGCCTGTCCACCACTCGGCAGGTGTCACTAGAGAAGGTGCGGAAGACTTCATGCAAGATCATCCTCCTGTCCTTATACCACCTCACAGGCCACAGTAGGTGGTTGAGGGAACTCCTGTGTACCTGGGCTCTCCAGGTTGTGGAACATCACGTCGCTGCGTGGAGACACCCGCATGAAAGGATAGATTTTTCTTCTTGTATTATCCTCGAAGCGCAGTTATTGAGGTGACTCGTAAGCTGTTAGTGACGTGGTCGTTTCAGCCTCCAGGTTCGACGTCTGTCCGCAGGCGGCCCCACTTGCCAGCAGTCACGTAAAGGGGACTGTGACTTATACTGTCGTGGCAGATGAGATTTACTTGAGCACGTGGGTTCGACCCCTTGCACACGACAGTACGACTGTACGACCCGTCGCTACTGATAGCCTGGAGTTTGACCTCATTCTTTATGGTGGAGCACGGCCCAACACACTTCCCTGAAACACAAACACACAACCCAAGATAATTCGGGCCCTGATCGCTCAAAATCTTTTTCACTCCATCCTTCCACCTCCAATTTGGTCTCCCACTTCTCCTCGTTTCCTCCAACTCTGACACATATATCCTCTTTGTCAATCTTTTCTCACTCATTCAGCACACTGAAGTACATAGGAACTCATCTCTCATCGCAACACTACTCAGCCTAAGTCAACATTCAGCACAACACAGCTCGTACACATTAACATAGCGTAACCCAATTCGCAGAAACACACACGCAAGAAATCCACGGCAAGACCTCGTCCATGTCAACAGAAAGTCTTATCATACACACAACACTACAATGCATACAGGATCATAAGACTCCCATATACACCAACACAATCCAGTCCCTCTGAGTACAAGTATAAGATCAGTAAAGCCAGAAACACACAACAGCGATGATGCAACACCTCCCACACGTAGGAACTCAGCACATGGCATACCAACAGAAAATGGAAATTCCGCACCCCAGCGCAACAGAGGAGCGCTCGCCTCAACATATTAGCAAAACCTGGGCTTTATGTGGCAAACACAGAGCACAGTCTTACCGTCCTGGTCAGGGAAATGTTCAAGAGTTGCGGAGGGAGTTTTGTGTTGAGGATTAGGCTGGGCAGGTGGGGCACTAGGCTTAGCTAGTTGTGGGGGGGAGGCTAGGTCTGTGCAGACTTGAGGACTGGGGCTGAGCAAGTTGGGGTTGTCTGCAGAGATGGTCGACAGTTAACGCTTGTGTTGGGCCTGGTCACCCGGGAGTTCGACATCCGCGCAACTCAGGGACCTTACGTGACTGGCCACAGCGTCCCTCCGGCCGACCACTATTTCATTATAATTTTGCCCAAACACCTCGCGGAATCCGCCGCCGACGCCTCTGACGTGCCCAGCGAGGGAATAAATCACCCCAGAGTGGGGACTACGGTGGGTTGCGTGTCGCGGGGGCATTAAAACGCCAGGCTACTGCGCCAGTACTGTACACTCAACCCCAGCCACCCCTCCTCACCCCTCGCCCACCCACCTCGACCCCTCTCCCAGGACAACGCGTCGCGAAAATTGCGCTCACAGTTTGGCGGGAATTATGATGACAACATCGGCGTGTC